>NW_007079828.1:231690-258438 GCF_000164805.1 Carlito syrichta | reverse complement strand
GCCCCTCAGAAACGGCCGCCATGGTTTTCTCATTATATTGCCAATATGCAATCTTTTTATGATTAAAAAAAAAAACAGTAATAATCTCGAGAAATAATATGCAGATAGACTGAGTGTACACAGATGGACTTTTTTCAAATGTCTATTTTTTTGAAGAGTCTCTTTGGAACTGCCAGTGGGCGCATGTTTGGGAAAGTGGGGTCAGTGGGCTACAATGCGTGTGTTATCTAGTGCTGCTACAGAGAAATGTTTTAAGAGGTGAACAGGCAGCTGTAGATTGCACACCTGCAGTGTGGAGAGATGGCAACGTTCAGAAAGTCTGGCCATTATGTTTTGACATTTCATATATCATAGATAATGTTTAGAGTTTGGAGGGAATGACCCCATTATATTTTTATAAGTCTTTTTTCTTTTAGGTGCTTTGTTAAGCTTTGACACTTAGGAAAGTTAGGCAAATATTTATCTTTCCCTCTCAATCTGGAATTGCCAGAATTGTCCCAGGAGAGCTCAGGCACTCCAGAAGAAAAGGAGAGGGGACAGGGGTCCCTGCTGAAGGAAATAGACATGCACAAGTGGGAGGTCTGTGAGGGGGAGTCTCGGTCCACTCACTATCAACACCACAGGCCTGAGATGATGGCCCCGTGGCCAACAGCATTCTCCCTGCTTTGGCCCACAGCCAGAATCCCAGGGCTCCATTTCTTTCTTTGCACTTTAGTTCCTGGGCTTTGAATCAAGGTGTTGTAGGTAGAATGGTGAGACAGAGCTGACAATCAGTTTGTTCTGAGGCCCGGGGTTTCTGGGGCAGGAGGGAGGGGCGTGGTGTGCAGAGATGGGACACGGAAGCCTGACTCCTCCCTAAAGCACCTTCCCTAGGGGATGTTCTCAAATTCCAGCGGCACAAGAGCGAAAGCCTATACGGGGCCAAAAAGGCAGGCCAAAACAAAGATAGAGCGATTCAGGTCAAGAAAATGCACTATGCAGCCCAAAGAGGATTTGGTTTTGAGGCTTGAAAGATAGAGGTGTTTACCTCCAGGCCCAGGGTCCATGAATCATTGCCTGGTCTTCTCTTGGCCAGTGTAGACCAAAAACCTGAACTGTATTCCAGCTTTGAATGATGTGGGATAGAACCTGGAATCCTTTCTTCTAAGAAGTCTTGGGAGATGGAAACCAAGGGAGCAGGAGTCTCTCACTGAGATCACCCTTTTCCCCACCACATATGTGTGTCCAAAGAAGGAGAAGGACTTGAACCACTACCATGGCTCAAGACCAGAATATCAATCTGTGGGCGGCAATTAGCACCTTTCATTAGCACTACATTCACTTTATTTAAAGGACGAATTTTTAAAAACCTCAACTCGCAAGAGTTGCATGCGTCTTTGGGGAGGATGAGTCCCTTTCAGTAGCACTTTATTCCTTTTATTTAGAGAAAAGTCATTTTTAACTAAAAAAAATAAAGAAGCCCTACTTCCTACTTTACTCATTACAGGACTAAATCCAGAATCTAGGTGAATCAGGCAGCAAAGGTGCCAGGCCCCCATCCAAAACTAAAGACAATACCCACTGTTCTAAGGCATTCTGGCTCCACGCAAACAGAAAAATATGCCGATTCCAAACTGGCCTCCTTAGAGGAAGTATCTGGAATCCCTCTGAGACAGACCAATCACTGGGCCATTTGCCCAACCTTTGCTGGGTCCTTGAACTTTTGCCACCATGCCGCCATATTCAACTTGTGGGCCCACTGGGAGCTGCCAGGTCAAGTTGACAGGATCCAGTCACCCCCTTGAGACACAGAGGGGGGATGTCACTGGAATATTTTCTCAGACTATTTCAAACTTAGTGTTCCTTGTAAGAAACCAATGTGAGTGGAGTCACTACAGCAGTGAAAAGAGTGTCTCTAAATACAGTGTGGAGAGTGGTATGGCAAGGATGTAAACTCCCTCCTAATTCTAACTGCTCTCTGAATCTGTGCTTAAATGGGTCTGTAGGAAGTCTACACAAACAAAAATATAAGGTCACTTTGATTTCTGGACCCTCCAAAGTGGATGTGTGGACACATGCACACAAATACAAGAACTCGCATGATTCTCATTGTCTTTCTTTTTTGGAAGCCTTGCAGATTTGTGTTGCCTTTGCACCACTGTATCAAAGGTAAACAGTGGTGGGGAAAGGACATCAGTCACTATAAAGTCAAAACTATCACCATGAATTAGGAATGGAAGCACACTCAAAGAACAGACATCTTCAATATATAATGGACGAAATACTTAGCAATAAATTACATGAATTTCATCCTTATAAAAAAAAAAAAATCAGGCCAGGTGCAGTGGCTCAGTCTGTAATCCTAGCACTTTAGGAGGCTGAGGCGAGAGGATTGTCTGAACCTGGGGGTTCAAGACCAGCCTGGGCAACTTGATGAGACCTCGTCTCTGCAATAAATCACAAAAACTAGCCAGGCATGGTGGTGTGCATCTGTAGTTCCAGCTACTCGGAAGACTGAGGCGGAAGGATCACCTGAGCCCAGCAGGTCAAGGTTACAGTGGCTGTGAGTGTGCCCTGCACTCCAGCCTGGGTGACAGAATGAGACTCCAACTCAAAAAAAAAAGAAATCAAACCAGATAACTTAGGCCTTTTTTTAAAGGTGGCTCCAATGAACAGGGCAATATTGCCTTAATTTCCTATACAGTTTCCTCTACAGAGCCCAAGGCATGCTATACTTTGAGATTACAGAAGCTAAGTAGCATGATGGCCAAAAAACTGATTTGGGTGCAATGGCTTACTGACTTCAAACCCTTTATGTATATAGACCGGTATTTATGCATGGCAGGAGAAATGAATACTGGCAGAGGGGAGTTGACAATTTCACATCCTCCAAAACTGCAGCTAATCCTAGGAGCCAAATTTAGGGGGCATCAATTAAGCAGACAAGTAATACTGACAGCTGCTCACCTACTGGTTTACAATGCATCTCACTGGTTCAAGAGCAGCCAAATACACGGTTGAGCTCTGCCACCTTTTAGAGCCCATTCGCAGCTAAAAACAAGGACAAGCATGAACAGGAAGACAAATGCATGTCTGCGTGTGTGTGTGTATGCGTGTGTGTGCATGTGTATCGACTATCTTGAATTTAATCCTATTTTGAATCTAGAAAGACAAAAGAGGATCAGTCATGTGACCCAAATTATTTCTTCTTCTAAACATGTCAATAAGCAGGAAATAAATTCCTCTCAGAAGCTCACCAATCTTTTTCATAGGCTATTTTTTTCATACTGGGGAGAAAAAAAAATTCGCGTCTCTCTGAGCATCATAAAAAAGGGGATGGTGTTTGTGAGGCTCCGTGAGATCAGATTACAGTCGGCTGCTGCCCCAGCTATACTGGTACCATCACGGGTGACAGTATACTGTGACACTTAGATGCTCTAGTTCATCGCAACACACTGAAATTGAAGGAGGTGATCATTATGACTTGCCGTAGCTGCCTCCTTAGTAGGAGCAGCTGGCACACAGAGGGCTTGGTGGAGGTTCAGTCTGTATCAGCTTTAGGACAGGGGTCAAGATCTTAGATTTGTAGCTCTTTCCCAGTCTGGCTGGAAGCCCAGTCCAGGAATCATCAACACCTACCTGGAAGCAATTGTATTTCTCAAATGAGCACCTTTTGCTCATTCTACCACCCTTCACCCCAGCTCTGAAGAGGAAGGCGAGATTGGGTTTTCTCTGTAGGCTGAATCCTGGGCTGACTGGGTGGCCTGCATCAGAAGGCTAGTAAGGTGTACTGGGAAAAGGTGACTGGACCTCCACCCACTGATATATGGCAGCTTTACTTCTTGAGCCAACCAGACTGAAAATTCTCTAAATAGGCACTAGAGAGCATGTTTTTAAAATGTAATTTAGCTTCTTTTCCTCCACTAAGCCCTTCTCTCAGAAACCAACTCCTTGAAGAACCTTCCTTCTTTCCTGCAGTTCTAGGAAGCCAGAAAAAAAGTGCCAATCCTGACCAAAGCAGGGAGTAGAAGAAACAGGCCTTGTTTTAAAGAGCTAGCTTGCTCTTGAGGATGACCCATATCAGGGTGAGGAAAACCAGAGATGTTGGCAAGGCTGTGGCCTCACAGTAACCCCTTCCCAGCACATCATTAAGAGGAGGAAAGCAATGACTGTTTTCTGTCTCAGTTGAGGATCCCAGAATGTCAAGGACAAGGGCACCATGCAGACATCTCATCCAGGCCTGAGTAACTAGAATCACAAGGGCCCATGCTAGACGACACCTCTACCCAGATTATTATCCTGCTGCTTTCTAAGGATCTCTCAGAGATATAGACAGCCGTGGCAGGAGATAGGTTTACTTCTAGGTGGGTGCTGTTTCATGTTTTGATGGAGCTGTGTGGTTATTTAAAGCAATAATTAAGGTGCTTTATCATTCTTTGGAACGACAAAATTAGTTCCATAGTAGGAATTATTGCCCAATAATTTTTCGGATCATTGAGGCTTCTTCAGCTGACATTCGGGCCATTACTGCTTCCTCAGTTCTCTCCCCCAATCCTCCCTCCACCATCCTCTCTGTGTGGCATCTCCTGTGTCGTCCTTTTGTGCATCTTATTTTATGGAACCAAATGCTGCCAGAAGATGCCGATTTATTTCTGACGGAGGCAGGGGGAGGCTAGAGTGGACACAGGCGCTCCTGTCTCGTTTGCTTCAAGGCTGCGATTTCTATTCCTTCTCTTGCCCGTGCATTTTGAGATTTCATTGCTCTGGAAAATTTCCTGGAACACTGAGTCGAGAAGTCAAAATGCAGAAAGTGGCAAGCCAGAAACATACCCTTCGGAGAGCCTAGTGATGCAAATTATATTCTACGTAAGGCCATTAACCAGCTACAAAGCAGTACCAGCTAACCAATCTGGGATGAAAGGCATCTGCTGGCTGCACCGATCCCGAACACTCCCACGCTCACCTCTTCCAGGTCCCCAAATTCCCTGCATTGCTTTGTTTTTGCCCTGCTATTCTTCAGATCCAACTGTTTTCTTATGCAACTGCAAAAATCCAATATTCTATTTCAACACACCTGCCTTCTGAAGTAGACAGAGGTCAGTGAGAGGTGGGTCTTTGTCCTGGTACCTCAGGCTCATCTTGGAATAGAGGTAGGGCTCCTTGTTTGGCCTGTTTACTCCCCTGTAAAAAGAGGGAGTTGAGATTTTGTCAAAGCCAAACTGAATATTTTGGTGGGTTGAAGAAAAGAAGAAAGGGCATACAGTGCATTGTAAAAAGTTTCTCCATTTTATCCATTTTGGCATCAGGCTTGGCACCCCATCCCAGGCCTTCTGGGTGGGCAAGTAGAAAGATATTAAAAAAGAGGAGAGTGAGTCTTGACCCTCCAGAGATTACGGTCTTCATCCTTTTCCATGAAAGTCAAGGTGTTTTACATCACTGGAAGACTTGCCTCTAAAACTAACTTCACATTTGGGAATCCCACATCAAGATAACATCCCACTCTAGTGTTGCAGCATGAGTGTCCTGTGAAAGTTGTAACCGAGGGCAGGGCAGTTGCTTGAATCCCTCCGCCAAACCTCTGGAAGAATCAAAGAGAAGCGCGTCAGAGCAGAACCTGTGGAATGTCTTTAGGGATATAACTGCAATGATTCTAAGTCCCCTGTCTATCTTCCCACCACAATTTAATCATAACAGGAAACTTCCAGCAAGATTTAAGAATAACTTCGCTGGTGTGTGTTATTCAAGGTGTGATTACAACAAAAAAAAGTGGAATCACCCAAGATCACTGGGGGGTTTGTCTAAATTCATACCATTAGCTAAACTACTCTAATAAAAAGAACTTTTATAGCAGGTATGACTAGACTTGGGCTAGCTCTCTTCAGCCAGAGCCCCAAACAAATCCTTACCCTGGGAATGATGTTTCCAGAAAACACTATTCCCATCCTTGCCAACAGGGATCTATGTATCAGTGGAATCCAAGAGAGACAACCCAAGGTCTCTTGGAGGTAGGGGCCTTCGAACTCAGATCCTAAACAAAAGACTATCTTCCACAGCAGTAGTTTGCTATTTGGATTTATATCACTGTGATCTCACCTGCCTTTAAAAGGGTTACCCAGTATTAACTCCTAGAGGTTAGCTTCCAAACCATTTCACCCAAGCAGGTGTTCATGTCAAGAGGGACCTTCTTATCAAGCCAATACTTACCACAATGAAGTTGTTTCTAAAGGGAAGCTTGTGGTCCAGATACTACCTTTTGTTGATCTAACTGAAACAGTAAATAGAGCAGACCTGGAGAGAAAGAATAGGCTAGCACATCCTCTTTCACCCCCAACTGCATCTGAAATTACTTCTCCTAACCTAGAGAGCATCTCCGTCCAAAGTAGATCAGGTCCTTAAAGAAAAAAAAGGGTATGGGGTGGAGGGAGAAAGCCAAATACAAATAGGAAAAATCAAGACAAGGGTGTAGCTGATTTTTATCAAGTCATTGCTAGTCCAAGTATGTCAAAGGAATAGTTTCTTTCACAGTAAGTTATCTTTCTGAAGCAAATTATTTAGAAAGAATATTATGGGGAAAGGAAAGGTTAGAAAGATTGCCCAAGTCTTTCTGAAAGTGGTGCTTATATATCAAATAAGCAGTTTGCTACACTCAGCCTCTTCTACATTAGACTTATTTCTACCTCATTTAAAAATCATACCATGTTCAACATGCCAATTTAGCCTGAATGATATGGAAGAGGCTAAAAAATTGGATTTTCCCAACAAAGCATTTCAGAGCATTCGAAATTCATGCTATTTCATATTTTAATGGTTCAATCTTCCAATACTTAAGCCATTATAATATCTGCAGCACTGACAAGTCAAAATGCTATGGCTAAATTAAATCCCAAAGGAGTCCATCCTGCTTAGTATATTAGACATAGATAAAATGCCTGCTCAATAGGATTCTTGTGCATATTAGACAAACAAAAGAATAATGCAATGTTAAAAAAAAAAAAAAAGCTTTTCAACAATCTGAGTTCTACTTTCAAAGCATAGCAGGAATCTCAGTGGCCTCTATAAGTTTGAAAAACTGGGTAAAATGTCTTCAGCTGCTTTAGACTTGAAATGGGTCAAGTGAACCACAAAATGACCAAGACAAAACCCCTGAATACTTTTACACCTTCTTGATAATTTCAATCTCATGTCTGGAGCAGTATACAATGACCTCTTAGTTAAAATCACTCTATCCACAACTAATGCAAGTTACTACAAGGTAAATAACTAACCAGTAGTGTCATTTAAGGTGAAGAGTGGTTGGCGCATGACTGGGATACAGTGATGGCTCATTTGCCAGGTGTTCAAACATGGCAAGTGCTTCCCTATCATAAATTATTTGGTCCTCCCTCCCAGGACAGGCCATTCCAGAGAACTCATTCTCAAACTTGACTGGTTCAGGGAAACTATGGAAGGAGACCAAATGACTTTCAGCCATGTTGTGTAAACATGCTGAGGCCACACTAGAAACTGGTCCATAGGAGAATTGGGGATGAACAGGACTAGTACAGAGACAACACTACTGGGAAAGTTGTATTTGGTTGATTTTAAGCGAATTATAATACTGTAAGTGGTCACAGTGACTACCGGGGAAAGGGTTAGTTACATACTTTGTCACTTTTCATTTTGACTCAGGATTCATTCACTAAGCAGATTCTGTCAACAGAAACAGAGTGTGCAATCTCAGAGTCTCACCCAAACCTTGCCAAAGCAGATGATTTCTAGATTGGCTGGAAGTCATCCCCAAAGGATGTGCCCTTCATGTTTTCCCACTTCACCCATTTAGATATTTGCACAAAAGATGTACCCTGTCTTAAAATTTCCCTGGTTTGATGTTTAGGAAGCAGAGTAAACTCCAGGTTATTCTTCTGCAAATAATTTTAATTTCCTTTTTTCCAAAAAGGTAGCAGCCAACTTAAAGGTGTCATGACACACAGGTAAAAGTTAGATATTAACTTTCAACAGCTAGGGGATGTTTCCTGAACCCTAACACTTTGGTTCATTAGTACATTATTCAAGAAATTATGTTAACCTCAAAGAACACAAGGGATCATGTAACTCTTCGGGTCACAGTGTCAACATCGCTGTGGAGTCTGTTTCAGGTAAGACAACTGACAATTCTAATTCCAAATACTTTTGGAATGTAAAGAGTATGCTTGGCCGGGCAGTGTGAGTTAGTTAATCTATAAAGCACTTGATCACTCTTGATGGAAGAGTTTCAAGGTAATTCACACTTCAACCTCAAAGACAAGAAGTCACAAGCCCACATAGCAGCAACTCCGACAGTTAGCCAAAGTAGAAGAGATTTCTAAAAAGTAGCCTGGAAAATTGGGTCAGAATTACAAAGCTCCTCATCCTTTCCCAGAAGAAAATGTAGTAGTATGTCTTTTATATGGAAATTTATTTGTATATATGTATACACTTGGTATGGCCTTAATGCTGCAGTTAAGGATTTGTTTGGCTACCACCTTAAGCAGCGTGTTAAGCAATCGCTTCCTTAACGTAACATTTTTACTTCTTAATGGACACTCAACCTTAAACAACTAGTTCCCTTTTGCTCCTTACTCTCTGTCCCCCCCCCTCCTTTTTTTTTTTTTTTTTTTGCATGAAGTCATAGAAGTTATGGCAGTTATTTTTTGGCTTGTAAAAAAAAATTATTTCTGCAGTTTGAAGAGGGAATGTAAAATTTCTGTGAAACATGTATATAAAAGTATATTTATTGAACCATCCATATACACATATCCATGCTGATTCCAATGGAAAAAAGATTAAAGTTTTCTGAAATTTTCTGTGGTTACCTCATAATTTTTACTATTGAGTCAACTTTATTATGTGAGAGAACTTTTGAAGTCTTCCAACTGATCCCAGGGAGAAACTGACGTATAACCTAGAAAACATCTCACTTTAGAGAAGGCTTCATGTTAAAAAAAAGAGAAATGAGAATTGAGAGAAATGAGAAATGAGAATTCGTTTGTTCATTCAAGAAATATTTATTGGTAGGTGCTATGGGAGATACAAAGATGACTCAGACACAGATCCTGCCCATAAGGAGCTTACAGTCTAGCAGGGGAGAGAGAACACATACATGGGATACATGGTCAGAGCTGATTCAGCAAGATGAATCTAACACTGTGTCAGCAGGCTGGAATAGAAGGGTCAAGCGCAGCTGAGAGGCTCCTGAAATTGTGAAAGTGAAGAAGAGAGAGGTGAAGGACTGGTGAGGTAGAACTGACAGGACTCAGCTGGAGACTGGATGTGGGAAGTCACAGAGAGGGGGTAGATGACAAGACTTGCAACATGGACAGTGTCGTGAATGGGAAGGACAATGAAGGACAAGATTGTGCACAGACATGAAAATCTCACACAAAAGTCTTCTGCAGAGAAACTCAGTGCCTGGGATATACTAGGCACAACCAAGAAGAAATGGTTGGTGGTAAAACGGCCAGGGACGTCCTCCTCCTCCTCCTCCTCTGCCCATCCCAAAACTTCCCAACAGTTTCCTCCACTGAAATGTTGGAGTGCCTACATGTTGTTGAACAGAAGGCCTGTCTCCAAGCATGCCACCTTGTGAGAAAGAAAACTGAAAAATGCATCTAGCCACTCACTGAACCTTCAGGTGAAATGCAGGGGTTTCTTCGAGTCTTTGTCCTCTAGGAGCTTACAGTCTGGTAAGGTAGGAAAACATAATTCCAATTCTAGGCTAAAGGCTAAGATACGAGCCGAAAGACATAAAGTGCCCCAGGAATGCAGTTTACAAAATAACGGTTGAGGATGGAACCTCGAACGAGAGGGACAATGTGGAAAGTTTTCTTCCTTCTTTTGAATTCTGCAGAGTTCCCAATAAGGGACTCCCTGTTCCCATTACAAAACTTTTCTTAGGAAAAACACAACTCTGTAACTGGATAAGAAATGGCTTGGATGGCAAGACTGGGGTGGGGGTGGAGATGCAAGTATTTCTTCAGGGAAGGGAAGGCACTTGAAGCCATGGACTCACGAAGACTGGCTTACCAGGGTGATCGCAAGTGCTTCAGCAGGGCCAGGGAGTCACATTCAAATAGATAATGGGAGAAATAACTGAGGACAAGTTTAGGACCCTGACACATACATGGCACTGCCTGGCACTAAACAGGGTACATGCCTAAGACCAAATTGCTGCCCCCTAGGAGCTTACAGTTATAACGATAAGGTGGAAAAAGCACCACAATGTACAGAATGCAAAATGCCAAAGGATTTAAGTGAAATCACAGCTGAGTTTCAGCTATTAACACATTAGGATACCCAATAGCTTTCTGACAGCTAGTAGTAAACCCATCCCTGAGGGGAACACAAGTCAATGTCCTTAAGTTAGCAGGCCCCAGTAGAGCTGGGCATAAAGACAATTCTAAAAAAGGAGAAACCTGGGGCACGAAAACCATAGAAGCCACCGGGTAAGCATATAAGGTGATACCATCCTTTTCTTCCCCACATTCCCACAAACCTCAACAGCTCTGGCCCTTCCTACAGTAACTAGATTGGCGACCCCTGAAGGTCTCCATATTGCTTCCACGAACAGATCTGGGACTCTGTATAACCAATTCTCTGATATTTTGTAAAACAAAAGGGTTGTGCACATCACTTCTAACCCCTTCTCAGCACTAACATCCTATGATCAAAGAATTTTAGTTTCTCCTGTTCCTTGTGGTAATAATCAGAATGGGAAAATTTTTTTTAAGGAAAACTAATGAGACTCATTTATTTTAAAGTAATTTATCCTCACTTTAAAAGATTGCTCTACATGTAATAGCTGTCTACAAAAAAATTACATGTCCTTGGTTTCATAATAATAAAAAAGTTGAAATTCTTTTTTGTGTGTGACAGGGTCTCATCTATTGCCCAGGCTGGAGTGCAGTGGCATGATCACAGCTCGCCACAGTCTTGAACTTCTGGGCTCAAGTAATCTTTCTGCCTCAGTATCCTGAGTAGCTGGGACTGGGGGAAAAAAAGTTTGTTTTTTTGAGTTGGAGTCTCACTCCATCATGTGGGCTATAGTGCAGTGGCACACACATAGCCACTGCAGCCTCGACCTACTGGGCTCAGGCGTTCTTCCCACCTCAGTCTTCCAAGTAGCCAGAACTACAGATGTGCACTACCACACCCGGCTAATCTTTGATTTATTGTAGAGATGAGGTCTCACCAAGTGCCCAGGCTGGTCTCCAACCCGCAGGCTCAGGCAATCCACTTGCCTTGGCCTCCCAAAGTGCTGAGATTACAGGCTGAGCCACCGAGCCCAACTGAAAAAAATTTTAAAGAAAATATTCTGCTGCTTCTTACTAAAAAATATAATTATTTTCTATATAAATCACAAATGGTGCCTATTCTATGAGCTAAATTCTGCCTCCACCCCATCCTTCAAAAACCATGAATTCTTTAAGCAACATATTCTATAAGCTATTTAAATGTGCACCAAATATTTTAAAAAAAGAAGTACCCTACTTCCTTGTATCAGTTTCTTGGTATAATGTCATTTAAAAGGGCCAAATCAGGCCAGGCATGGTGGTTCAAGCCTGCAGTTCCAGCACTTTGAGAGGCCAAGGCAGGAGGACTGCTTGAGCCCAGAAGTTCAAGACCAGCCTTGGCAACACGGTGAGATCTCACCTCTACAAAGGAAAAAAAAAAAAATCAAAAAATTAGTGGGCATGGTGGCACATGTCTATAATCCATGCTACTTGAGGCTGAGGCAGAAAGATCACTTGAGCCCAGGAGTTTGAGGCTCCAGTGAGCTGTGACCATGCCACTGTACACTCCAGTCTAGGTGACAGTGAAACTGACTCAAAAATCAAAAAAATAAAAATAGTAAAAAGGGTCAAATCAGTGTATGTACAATTTTCTTAACAAAACTTTAAAAATTCAAAGTTGAACAGGTGATACCAAAGGGAGAATAATTAACCAAAGTGGTTTTAATTTTAGAAACAGTTCAGACCATTTCTATCCAGGTTACGCAGGATATAATCTTTCCTCTAATTACTACTAAAAATACAGATAATTATCCCTTGTTTCTGAAAAATAAATATTTAAGTACATCAATAGCTCATTTTTGGTAAATATCCTTAACTTACTTTTTAAAAAACATAAGACACACTGTACGCATCTCTCTCCTGAATCTCTGAGGCCCTGGCTACATTTGAAGTACTAAATGTAGGAATGTCTGTAACTGGTCACATCACATGGTTTATGAAAGTGTTCAGGGGAGGTAGGATTGGCGCAGTGGCTCATGCCTATAACCCCAGCCACTCTGGGAGGTGGAGGCGAGAGGAGATTGCCTGAATCCAGGGGTTCAAGACTAGCCTGGGTAACTTTGTGAGACCTCATCTCTACAGTAAATAAAAAAATTAGCCAGGCATGGGGATACGTGCCTATTGTTACAGCTAAGGCAAAGGCAGAAGGAGATCAGTAGGTCGAGGATGCGGCGGTCGTGAGTATGACACTGCAATCCACCCTGGACAGCAGAGTGAGACTCATACTCAAAAAGAAAAAAAAGGCCAGGCACGGTGACTCACGTCTATAATCCCAGCACTTGGGAGGCCAAGGTGAGAGGATTACCTGAACCCATGGGTTCAAAACCAGCCTGGACAACTTGGCAAGACCTCCTCTCTACAATAAACCAAAAAATCAGCCAGGCGTGGTGGAGCGTGCCTGTAGTTCCAGCTACTTGAAAGGCTGAGGTGGAAGAATCACCTGAGTCCAGCAGGCCGAGGATGCGATAGCCGTGAGCATGACACTGCACTCCAGCCTGGGAGACAGAGTGAGACACCAATTCAAAAAAAAGAAAATTATCAGTGGAAATAAACCCCAGGATTATTTTCCTCTTACAGAGAACTAGAAAAAGTTACTGGGTTCAAGAGGAAACTGAAAAGGGAAACTGTCCATAGTTTTCAAAACAAGTCATATAAACAAAAACTGAGAAACCTTGATTTTGAGCCAAATAATATACATAATAAAACCAAAACTTGATAAGGGTTTTTAGGTAACCTCTAATCAACACTTTGCTCATTTAGGGCCTGAGATGAGGCTACCATGAACACATGAGCAAGGCAGCCTAACTTCAGTGTTATCCCGAGATGAATACAGACCCATTAATAAGAATGTAATAGAAACAGATTTGGAGGCAGGCACAGTGGCTCACACCTATAATCCCAGCACTTTGTGAAGTGGGAGGATTGTCTGAGTCCATGGATTTAAGATCAGCCTGGGCAACTTGACGAGACCTCATCTCTACAATAACTCAAAAAATCAGCCAGGTGTGGTGGTACGTGCTTGTAATTCCAGCTACTTGGAAGGCTGAGGTGGAAGGATCGCCTGACCCCAGCAGGTCGAGGCTGCGGTGGCCGTGAGCATGCCACTATACTTCAGCCTGGACAACAGAGTGAGACTCCAACTCAAAAAAAAAGAAAAGAAATAGGTTTGATCTCACATATGCAACCATTTCTCCTTTACTCATAAGTGTATCAGGAGGTGACATGCCCAGAACCTCAACATTACAGTAGACAAGCATAACCCCCCAAGGCATCACTACCGTAAGACCAGGAATTCTTATTTAAACTAGTTAGTACTTAGTGCCACATGGTTATTAACTGATCAGCAACTTTATCCAAGACCTCATCCCATGGGAGACTTTCCTCCATTTCTAAGCGTTAGTGGAAGGCTCTCTAGTTGCTCACTGCAATATTTTGGTGCATCAGGCAACTAGCTAAAACTTGATAATCAAATAAATGTTGTTGGTATTTCTTTTACAAGTTAAAAATTGCTCAACTGAAAGGTGGAAAATTTACGAATCTGTATGTAGTTCTGCAGAAATTCTTTTAAGTAACCATAAAAAGAACACTGCAATATAAAAAGACATCTTTGCCGGGCGCAGTGGCTCACGCCTGTAATCCCAGCACTTTGGGAGGTGAAGGCAACAGGACTGCCTGAGTCCAGAGGTTCAAGACCAGTATAGGCAACTTGGCAAGACCTCGTCTCTAAAATAAAATCAAAAAATTAGTTGGGTGTGGGGGCGCACACAACTAACTTGTAGTCCCAAGCTACTTGGAAAACCCAGGGGTCGAGGCTGCAGTGGCCATGAGCATGCCACTGCACTCCAGCCTGCGCAATGAAGTAAGACTCCAACTCAAAAAAAAAAAAACAAAAAAAAAAAAACGGAATCTTCAAGCCTGTAATCCCAGCACTGAAGGGTGAAGTGGGGGGATTGCTTGGGCCCATAAGATTAAGACCAGGCTGGGCAACATAGAAAGACCCCATCTCTTAAATAAAAAAAAAATTAGCCAAGTGTGGTGGCATGTACCTGCAGCCCCAGCTACTCCAGAAGGCTGAGGCAGAAGGACTGCTTGAGCCCAAGAGTTCAAGGTTGCAGTGAGCCAGTGATCACGTCACTGCATATCAGCCTGGATGACAGAGTAAGACCACAACTCAAAAAATAAAAAAAATAAAAAAACATCTTTAGATCAGTAGATTTGACAAATGCAACCATTTACTTAAAAAGAAATGTCACTCAGTATGCACAGTGGTCTATAAATCTAAACTTTATAGAAAGATTTCCATTCAAAGTCTAACAAATTGCTTTATACAAATGCCAGTGTCCACCAAATCGTTCTAATCTACAAGGATTTTCAAATAAAGAGATGAAGTATTGGGGGGTGGCAGTAACAAACACAAAACACAACTTCTGTAAACTCACCTGCATTATGCTATAATAAAAATATTGTCATCATTCACATCCAAATTTCAAGTTTGTACTAAATGTATTATCAACCCAGATGAGAAAAAAAATTAAGAACAAATCACTCTTGTACTACCGGATAAAATCTGCAAACCAACAGGAGAGCTACAAAATCTAAGCTTAATGATCTTGTTTGCCCTCAAGGAAAGAAGAACGGTAGTGCTAACCTTGTTCTGGATGTCTCTCAGGCTCAGGTCTTTCTACAGTAGTAAGTTCATTACAGTGTACGTCGTTGAAATGTAAAACTGGTAGGCATTACGCTTCTAGAGAAAAAGCATCAGTCTGGAAGGCCAATTGCTCCTTGCTACGTGGATGACTTGGAGGCCTAGTCATTTAATTGTTTTGATTGTTTATCTATTATTTTGGGGATAATATCAGCTAACCTCCAGCTTAAAGGCAAAAATTAACTTTTACAACCTAACACTACAAGTGCAATTCAACTCATACTGTGGTAGTAACCTATTCATCCAAAGTCAAATAACTATTTTTTGGATTATCCACTTCACTGCCCCCCAGAAATAGTTGCGAAAGTTGAGATCAGAATACATGAACCCAATCTCACCATCAAACAAAAAAAAATTTTATTTCTGAATCGGAGTCTCACTCTGTCGCCCAGGCTGGAGTGTGGTGGCATGCTCACGGCCACCACAGCCTCAACCTGCTGGGCTCAGGTGATCCTTCCACCTCAGCCTTCCAAGTAGCTGGAAACTACAGGTACGAGCCACCATGCCCAGCTAATTTCTGATTTATTGTAAAGATGAGGTGCTGCCAAGTTGCCCAGGCTGGTCTCAAACTGGTGGGCTCAAGCAATCATCTCACCTCAGCCTCCCAAAGGGGTGGGATTATAGACATGAGCCACTGCACCTGGCCAACAAAAATATTTTGTAAGGTTCAAGACCTTACCAGACCACTGAACCAAAATAACAGACCACTGAACCAAAATAATTTAATCTAGCTAAAATAATCATGGGGCAGGTGTGGTGGCACATACCTGTAAGTTCTAGTTACTTGGAAGGCTGAAATAGGAGGATCACTTGAGGTCAGGAGTCCAAGACTAGTCTGGACAACACAGCAAGATCCTGCCTCTAAAAAATTAAAATAAAATAAAAATACCCATGGGTCAAAAGTTTTGTGCTCAGTAACAAATAACTGCACACTGCACCATTTCTATAGACAAAAGATTATATTTCAAAATCTAAAAAAGTTGAAGGTGATGAGCTCCTGCTGTCTCTAAAAAATTTTGCCCTAACGTATTTTCATTTTCCAGCTATGTGAATGTGTGCATTTCTAAGCTCTTATATTTATTCTATATGCAATAAGTACACAATTACATTGGAATCCTGAATAGTGTTGACCTATTTCTCAGGTCCACTGCTATTCAAAACCCCAGTCATCCCAATTCTAATGACTTGAAATTACTGGGGAAGACTTTAGTTTTCTGAGGTTATGCAGTAATTCTCTGCAACAATTAACAAGCAGGATCTAGCATATATTGCTACTACCACCCCACATTTAAATGCAATACACACACATTTGATACAAATAATGGAAGTTGAAATATTTAATTAAAGTAGATATTACTGAATTCCTCAAATAGATTTCCATTTCCTAATTAGTTTGTAATTTATCTGAGGCTGAATTTCAAAAGAATGAGTCTTCACACCAGTTTTCCTAATTCTCCCAGTTTCACCCACTCAGAAATATGGAAAAATCAATGCTCTCAACAGGGTTGCTTTATTTTTACAAAAGACTTGGTATTCTTGGCCCCTATCCAATAAATGCCAGATGCGTGTGTCCCCTCATAACCCCTCCAAATCTCACACATTTCCAAATGCCGTCTAGGATATGAAAACACTGCCAAGTTGAGGGTCACTGCTTCTAGTTATTGCCCTCAAGCCTCTGAATAGGAAAAACTCCTGTTTCAAAATGTGCAATTTAGTATTCACTTGTGAAAAGTAATTTCTAGGTTACTCATAATTTATGACAAAATTACTGCAAATTAATTTTTTTTAAAGTTACTTAGGCTAACTTTTGTTTTCACCCACCACAAGCTTAATGTAAGCTATAAAAGTACAAACTCAAGTTCTTCCAATTATCACTGGCCTGGGCCAAAAGTGGTTCCCAAATAGATATTTAAACTGACCTCCAAAAAAAGCCATGTGACTCAATTACTTAAGCCCCCCCCACCGCCTTTTTCTTCTTTTTTTTTTTTTAATAAAGATAGAGTCTTACTCTGTCACCCAAGCTGGTCTCAAACTTCTGGCCTCAAGAGATCCTCCAACCTCAGCCTCCTGGAAATACAGGTATGAGCCAGTGCATCCAGCCTTAAGTTTCTTTATGTGAATAAGATGCTGTCAATTTTTATATATTTTAGGTTTTGGGAGCAAACTAATATCAGCCTTCATTTTAGTGATAACCCCTTCACAGCAAACCCAGAGTTTCTCTGTAACAGAAAAACAAACAAGACATTCCTATTCCTATACTACCCTCAAATGACTGTCCTAAAGATGAACGCTGTTAAGAATAAATAAGTTAAATCTGACAACGTGGTTGCCCTTCAATTAGTAATGACAAGTTATCACACAAAGGCTTGCTTCACACGTGTAAACAAAACCTTCACCCACCTCACACACAGCATTCAACAAATAACATAGTATGTAAAACGAGTATTAGTCTATATTGCCAGATTAAATTTTCTTCCAGAAATATTTTAATAATAAAAATTGGCCATTTCCAAGAAACATCCACTGCATGCCCATCAATAAAAGAAAACCATTAACAAAATAGAAAATTTACCATATGGCTATGATTTAAAGAAAAAAAAATGCAGACACTTGAGCACATCAGCAAAGTCCAATATTAAGGTCACATTCCTTTGTATGGGCTATGATTAGGAATCTGATTAGATACCAGAATAAAACTTAATACAAATGCTCAACTATTTAGGTCAAAGGACCTCTATAGCAGCATCTGTCTTCAAAGGCATTCCAGTTTGAGACTCAATTTTAGAATAAGGCATAACAAATGGTAACAGAAGACATACAAAGTGATGAAAGAGGGACTCTACAATTCCCCACATACTCTGAACCTGATTAAACAAATCCAGATTTTTTAAAATTAGTTTTCTTTAAACAACTGCCAAGACTGGAATCAAATATAAATAAGAAGGCACAACAGTTTTGCTCTGTTTTTTTGTTATCTGGATTTTTGGAAATTTTTTTTTTACAAATACAAATTAAACATGAAAAAACTCTACCTCAAAAAAACTAACAGTTCAAGAAAAGCGTATCAGTTGCATCCTAGACATTTAAAACCTATGACAATTTAAGTTTCAATGGTAAAAACAGTAGGTTTTAGAATTCTTTTGTGATCATGTATCAAAAGGAAAAAACTCTATTAACATCTTTTATTCAGTTTTTAACCATACCAGTGAGAATTAAAACTGTCAAATTTTCCAATGGCAATTTCTCCACACCAGAAGGTAGTCATGAAACAATTTGGGTTTTTCCTGCCTTCAAAATGTTTATCAAATCCTGTATTTCTCACAGGCTTTTGAAACGTAGAAAATAAGTAAGAAATATTCCAATGAATGAAACATACCAAATGTCAGTAATAAGCAAGACACATTCCTTTGGGGAAATGGCGGTTAAAAAAAAATCCAGTCTGTATATGCAAAGCAAGGAAAATTCAGTCTTTTTCTTTCTTCTTTAAAAATCCATTACTCCTAAAATATCATTCCACAAAATTGGAAGTCAAGGACTAAGGGGGGGGGCGGTAAGGGAGCACACACATTAACACAAAAAGAAGTAAAATTGTACAAACTTAAGCAGTTTATAACAGACTAGGGTCATACTCCAAGATACCAAAGGCTGGTTGAAGAAATTCACCATTTCGCAGGAGCTAAGGTTTGTACTGCTGCGTGAAGACTGGTGGAGAGTAATTCACTGCCGTGGAGCGATCCCCCGGCCCACTCCAAATCCTGGTTTCTGCACCATGCCTCCACGGGGAGGGCCTCTCATTCCACCACCCAGCCCACCTCGAGGGCCTCCAGGTCCCCGAAGGCGGTTATCTCGACGGTCTCCTTCCCTGGCAGCTCGCGTCTTCTTTTCTTCCACATTCAGACGGACCTCACCTCTGAACATGATAGGCTGCAGGAATCAAGGGTTAACAAATACATGAAAAGATGGCTAGGTATGTGCAGACCAACTCAATAAAGCCAACTTAAAGAGCACAGCAGGACAAGTAATTCTCACTGTACTTAATAAAGGAAATCTTATTTTCTCACAGAATTATGTAAATTTAACATAAGAGTTGCAACCTTCTCCATAGATCTGGAGGCTAGAATGCCTCATCATCCACATATTGTGAAAAGATGGTGCTGTACTGTCCATGCAAAGTACATATACATTACAAATAAAAGCAACATTAATCTGACCTAAATATAACTTAAAATGTTATTTGTCTTATAAGAATTCTGAAAAACGCTGATAAGAAAAAATATAACATCCTTTTTTTTTTTTTGAGTCAGAGTCTCGTTCTGTCAACCAAGCTGGAGTGCAGTGGCACGCTCACAGTCACCACAGTCTCAACCTGCTAGGATCAGGTGATCCTTCCACCTTAGTCTTCCAAGTAGCTGGAACTACAGGCATGCACCACCATAACCAGCTAATTCTTCTTGACTTATTGTAGAGATGAGGTATCACCAAGTTGCCCAGACTGGTCTCGAACCCCTGGGCTCAGGCAATTCTCTTGCCTCTGCCTCCCAAAGTGCTGGGATTATAGGCTTGAACCACCCCGCCCAGCCAAGATAATATATCTTAGTAAACAACAAAAAAAGATACATCCAGACTAAGTTTTGTCTTCTTTTTCTGCTAATAGAGCCGAAGTAGTTAACAAAGTAGTTACCAAACATTCCAATGAAGTCAATGAATGCTCTTCACTGGCAACATAATATTCTAACTCAATTATTTTTTAAAATGAATATGTAACTACTTACGATGTTCCAGGTAAGTGTTTTAATCAAATTTATTAGCTCATTTAATCATTACAACAACCCTCTAAAGGTTGCTATGACACCGACTTTAGAGAATAGCAAACTAAGGGCTAGAGGGTAAGACATGTCCCATGGGTCACAACACGAATGCATGATGAAGAAGAATGTACACCAAGAAGACCTCCTGCCTGGGAACAGTAAGCTCTGAACCACTAAGCCACGTAACTGCATGCCATATGCCACTGTCATCAGTCTTATATAAGCTAGTTCTGTTCTCACAAAAAATTACTGAAGGGCCAGGCATGGTAACTCACACCTGTAATTCCAGCACTTTGGAAGGCCAAAACGACAGGATTACTTGAGTTCAGAAGTTTGAAACGTGCCTGGCAATTGACAGACCTTAACTCCACAAAAAAAAATCAAAAACTTAGCTGGGCAAGGTGGCATGTGCCTGCAGTCTCAGCTACTCAGGAGGCTAAGACAGAAGGATCACTTGAGCCTAGAAGATCAAGGCTGCAGTGAGTGGTGATCATGCCACTGCACCCCAGCCTGGACAAGAGTGAGACTCCCACTAAGGAAAAAAAAAGTTGAATACAGTAGACTTCTTCTAATACGTTAAAATGCAGGGTGACCACTAGACCTCAGACATGCTAAAGAATGGATTTATCTACAAAGCCTACTGGGCATTTCTGGGTTCAGTCTTCTGTGGCCTTGGGGAGATAAACCACTCTTCTCTCCTCATTTCGTCAAGTGTTTTATAGTGGGGGGGCTTCACAAAAATATGTGGTCAAACAATTTGAAACATAATGCAAATTTGCAGATTAAAGTTCACATGTTATGACCACAACATCAAACTCTGCAGTACCTATTAACAATCCAGAGAATGTCACTGATCTGCACCATTTCTATTACATCGTTTAAAACGTGTAGTTTCATAGCTGGGTGTGGTGGCACACAACAGTAGTCCCAGCTACTCAGTAAACTGAGGCAAGCTATGATCGTGCCACTGTACTCCAACCTAGGCAAAAGAGAGAGCCTATCTCTTTAAAAAAAGAAAAGTAAAGTTTTAATTCACAGGGATAAAAGGCAGATTTGCAGTTGCCAGGGGCTAGAGAGTGACTACTTAATGGGTCTTTTAAAGAGCTTACTACTTTTCTGTTTTAGAGACAGGATGTCACTGTCTCTCCCAGGCTGGAGTGCAGTGGTAAGATCAGAGTACACTACAATCTCAAACTCTTAGGTTTAGGAGATCCTCCCACCTCAGCCTCCCAAACAGCTGGGACTACAGGCACACACCACACCTAATTTTTTTTTCATTTTTTGTAGAAACAGCGTCTATATATGTTTCCCAGGTTGGTCTCATAACTCCCAGCCCCAATGATCCTCCTGCCTCAGTCTACCAAAGTGCTGAGGTTACAGGTATGAACCACCGCACCTGGCCAAACTTACTACTTTTAACAAAAAAAATTTGGAGCCGGGCTTGGTGGCTCAGCCTGTAATCCCGTGCCTTTGGGAGGCTGAGGTGAGTGGATTGCCTGAGCCCGTGGATTCGAGACCCGCCTGGTCAACTTGGCGAGACCTCATCTCTACAATAAATAAAAAATGAGCCGGGCATGGTAGTGCGCGCCTGTAATTCCGGCTACTCGGAAGGCTGAGGCGGAAGGATCGCCGGAGTCCAGCAGGCAAGGCTGCGGTGGCCGGGAGCGGCCACTGCACTCCAGTCTGGGCGACAGAGTGAGATTCCAACTCAAAAAAAAAAAAAAAATTTGGAATTAGATTAAGAGGCAATGGCTACACAACAATGTGTTCTAAATGCCACTAGACTGTACATTTTTAAATGGTTAATTTTATGCGATGTGAATTTCATCTCAATAAAAATAGCATTATAGCTTTAAAAATCCCACACTCAACTCGGCAAATTAATATTATTTATATACTTAATCTTCTCTACTACTGCCAAAGTCATTCTCTGCAAATGGGAGATGCAGAGGAGGGGACGGGATCCTTAGAGCTCCACAGTATGATTCCAAGTCTACAAATTCCTCGATCACAGCAATGTGCACGTAAAAGTACTTGCTAATAAAAGTGGTTTCAAGTAGAGTAACAACATAAATATTTCCCAAGCCCAGAAAATTTATAAAATGAAAGGAGAAACTCTTAATAGTTATACTCAACAGTCATATACCAAGACTGCCCTGGGCAAACTGGCTCTTATCTTATTAAAAGTAAAATTGTATTTCATTTCCTCTACACAGGGAGCCACCTACACGAATCTCAGCACATAGGAACTTTTAGTATTTTCATTCTCATTACTCACTTTTTCAAAAACCACAGTTACTAAAAACGTAAGTTTTGTTCTTTTAATCCCCAGGCAGGTGTTATTAATGTTTGTTTGGATTTTCTTGAATTGGAGTTTCACTCTTTGTCGCCCAGACTGGAGTGCAGTGGCACACTCACAGCCACCACAGCCTCAACCTGCTGAGCTCAGGTGATCCTTCTGCCTCAGCCTTCCAGGTAGCTGGAACTACAGACACACGCCACATCTGGCTAATTTTTGTGATTTACCGCAGAGACGAGGTCTCACTGAGCTGCCCAGGCTGGTCTTGAGCCCCCGGGCTCAGGCAATCCTCCCACCTCGGCCTCCCAAAATGCTGGGATTACAGGTTGAGCCACTACACCCAGCCAGGTGTTATTAATGTAATGGTTTAACACGATGGAATAAATTCTCAAACATGTTGGAATAAATTACACTTAACATACAGAAGACACAGCTGTGAAGATGAAAACATTCAAAGAACTTAGATACACCCTTATTTAAATAATAATAAATGGGGGGCACACTTCATCAATAAGAGTAACTAATCTCAAACCAGGTAAAATGAAGATCAAAGTGTGGCCCAAACTTTACCTGTACAATGAGCATTTTTATACTTAATCCTGAATTCTACCCCACATCTGTAAAATAAAAATTAAAAAAATAATAATAAATCAAGATGAAAAACTGCTTACCCTGTTGCTAAGGACCTTCTGAACAGGTTCAGAATCGTCAAACACAACAAAACCAAAATTGGGTAATTTCCCACCGCTGTTAATGCGCAGCTCCACAACATTCCCATAATCTGGAAGTGAAACAGATCCTCAGGTAACTATGGAGGAGTTTCCTTTACACAGGAGACTACACTGCCCAACACAGTAGCCACCAGACATATATGACTACTGAGTACTGAGAACGTTGTAATCTGAACTGAGATGTGTTGCAAGTGCAAAATACACACTGGATTTCAAAGACTGAGTATAAAAAAAAGGTAAAATATCTCTTATAATATCCTTACATGTTGAAATGATAATGCTGTAAACATACTGGGTTAAATGTTATTAAAACTAAAGCACCCAGTTTCTTTTTACTTTCTTTAACACGACTACTAGAAAACTTAATACTACAGTGATGGCTCATCTTCTAAGTCCATTGCACAGTGTTACACTAGACGAATGCAGTGTTAGAAACTCAATAACCTACTCTGAAAGAAATCTTTCAGCTCTGCTTTGTCCACTTCATGAGGCAGGTTGCCAATAAAGAGCTGGTGACTGTCCGGGTGTCGCACAATTCTTCGGGGTTCAACATCGCCTTGCTCACCAGACTCCCGGACTTAAGGAGACAAAACATCAATCAAAGACAAGAAAAGACTTACAGTGACTATTTACATTCAATAGTTTTCTTTCTGCCCTAAACACATGTAGTTTAATCAACCCTACAGTATTTTTAAGTACACAAATAGCAACTGCCCCTAAAAACTAAGCTCTCACCTCAAAATCTCCCACACTACAGAAATCCCCCTTTCTGGGTTCTTACTTGGTCTAGGTCCCCTCTGGGGAGGAATATTTATTCGTTGTTCTCGCACTCTTTGATCCCTCTGAGGTCTCTGTGGTGGAATCTGAGATTCAGGCTTAGACTCTTGACGGGGCTGAAAAATGTATAAATTAACTTCTGCATAAAAACAAAGTAGGCTTCCCTTTCTAAAAATGAACCTTTTTAGCAAACAATAAGATTTAAACTTTCTAGTGACAATTTTCTCTCACACACACACAGAATCATTAAAAACCACCTTATCCCTTCTCTTTATCAGCTTCTACATTCTAAAGCTCTGTGAAATCACATTACGAAAATACAAGTAAATCTGCCTAATGCATAAGTTTTCTTAGAACCTTACCTGTGAAGCTGGCACTTTAACAACATGAGGTGGTATCCCAGTAACCGGAACAGCTCCACTGGGTGGAAGGTTCTTACTGGTCACAGATGCCCAAGAAAACGTCTAAGGGAAAACATAAACATTAATGACTATACCATATATCAAAACAATATAAAAGCTACTAACGCTTGATTTCCTCTACATAATATATGTACCACATACTCACAAGCAGGATGGATGGAGTCTGTAAGTATATTGAGATTCCTTTCTTTCACCCACTCAAAATTTAGTACTAAAAGTTCCTGGGACTAATGATCAAATATCAGTCAAATATGACAGGTCAAAGGAGCTATTATTTTTTCAATTTCATGTTTGTGAATCAAAGAAAACTCCTGGGAAACCAGTTTAGCACTTCCTATGACTTGCCCAATCCATCAACCCAATTACACCAACTGAAAAACCATCAAAACACCTTTCCAATCCATTTAAAAATCATCAGAACCTGTTATTCTACCTAATTATCTCTTCTCCATCTCTACTGCCACAATTCTAATCCAAACCATCATTATCTCTCACCATGATTACTGTAACAGCCACTTAACTGGTCATCCATCCTCAGTTCAACCAACCTAGTTTTCTACTTGCAAACTTCTGTCATTTCAACGTTTCTCTTCCCTACTCATTGTAGCTGGAAGACAGCAAGAACCCTATCTGTTTTACAAATATCCACACCTAGAAAAATGCAGGCATTTGAACTGTTAAATTTAAAAAAACATAATAGCCCTGTCCCTATAAATATAGCATTAAAAAAAATATTCCTTCACAGAGGATCAAATGTAAAGATTCCGTGAGTTCAGTGAACACATGACCCTGATGGAACTCAAGAGCAGCAACTATTAAAAACCTGAAATCAAGCCGGGCTCTGTGGCTCAGCCTGTAATCCTGCGCCTTTGGGAGGCTGAGGTGAATGGATTGCCTGAGCCCGCAGGTTCAAGACCCGTCTGGCCAGCGAGACCTCATCTTTACAATAAATCAAAAAATCAGCCGGGCGTGATAGTACATGCCTATAATTCCGGCTACTGGGAAGGCTGAGGCGGAAGGACCACTGGAGCCCAGCAGGTCGAGGCTGCGGTGGCCGGGAGTGGCCACTGCACTCCAGTCTGGGTGACAGAGTGAGACTCCAACTCAAAAAAAAAAAAAAAAACAAAAAAACCTGAAATCAGGTATTCCACCTAGGAGAGTAGCTATTTCAGCAGTTTATTTCTACTTCTACTGTAAAGTTATCTTCAATTAAATTTCATAGAATTAAGGGTAAAAAAAGAGTCTGTTCTGTCATATTATTTTTCTAAAAATGATATGATATGCGCTTGTATTGTTATAACAAGCTTATAATAATTTACAACATAAAAGATGAAATATTAAAAAGACAGGGGGTCACTGATACGGTGATAAAATGGCACCTGAAATTTCTGGTCTAAGAGGTATTCAAGTTACCTAGGGGGGATGAGGGGGTGGCTATTTTTGATGTTATATAGCAGCCTGCATCTCGCCTCTTTATCTGAACTATGGTTCAATGTGTCATAGTCTATTTCCCTGAACCACCAATATGAAAACGTATGTACAAAAGTAAATCAAACTACAATAAAGAAGAGATAAACTAGAAACAGCATACAAACCTACCCTCAAGTCTTCCTGCACTGTCTGAGCTATGTCTGCAGGTGCAGGAGAAGAGCTCTTCTGAGCATCCTCAGGAGCAGTTTCTTCTAAAACTGGCTCAGACTTTTCCTCTTGGATTTCAGATACAGGTTCCTGCTCTGGTTCTGGTTCAGGCTCAGGCTCTGGTTCAGCAACAGGCTCCTCTAAATGTTCTTCCATGTCATTACTTTCACAGGAAAATATGAGAAAATCATTGTCTCCACTGATTTATCAAGAAACTACCAATCATTTATTAATAAGCCAGAGACCTAAACATAAAAATAGCATCCTCTCTCTAAGAAGAATCTAAGAATTATATGCCTGAGTTTTTAAAAAGCAACAACAAAAAATAAAACAAAACAAAGCACCACGCTCAATAACTTAACTGAAATCAGTTTATTTGGTAAATTAGACTATGCAAATAAATTTAAAAATCAAAATGAACCAAACCATTGTCTCTCATTCAGTTGGAATCCCACCACTGTCACAATTCACTTAGCACAAAACATCACAATAAGTCTCATAACAGGCTGGAGAGAGGGAATAAGGAAATTACTATTCAATGGGTATAGTTTATAAGATGAAAAGTTTGAGTCTACGGTAAAACCTTGTGTATACAGTTACTACTACTATAGTTTAAACTGGTTGAGGTGGCAAATTGTAAGATATGTGATTGTTAGCATATACAAAAAAATTTGTTGCAATAAACATATGGCATTTTGAGGAAAAAATATTACTTATGAATAACTTAGACCTCCACAAAAATCACTGGGAATACTGTTAAAACTGAAGATGTAGCCAGGCTCAGTGGCTCAGCCTGTAATCCCAGCGTTTTGGGAGGCTGAGGTGAGTGGATTGCCTGAGTCCACAGGTTCGAGATCCACCAGGGCAACTTGGCAAAACCTCATCTCTACATAAAATCAAAAATTAGCTGGGTGTGGTAGCGTGCACCTGTAGTTCCGGCTACTTGGAAGGCTGAGGCGGAAGGATCACCAGAGCCCAGCAGGTCAAGGCTGCGGTGGCCGGGAGAGGCCACTGCACTCCAGTCTGGGCGACTGAGTGAGAGAGACTCCAACGCAAAAAAAAAAAAAAAAAAAAAAAAAAAA
>NW_007079828.1:204955-231541 GCF_000164805.1 Carlito syrichta | reverse complement strand
TGCCCAGGCGGGTCTCGAACCCGCAGGCTCAGGCAATTCACTCACTTCAGCCTCCCAAAGCGCGGGATTACAGGCTGAGCCACCGAGCCCAGCTTAATCTTCATTTTCAACCAGCAACCCAAGTAAGGTGATCAGTCCATCAACATAACTCAAGAATTCTTCAAAATATTCTTCAGGCATCGAATATTAACATTCAGAGTGTCACATGGCAATAAGTAAATATCCATTTCTATTCTTATCAAACATAATTCTGTTCCAATCACAAGAGGAAGAAAAAAACCTAAGATACACTGATGCACTTATTGCCTGAAGTAATAAAACAAAAATTTTTTTTTTTGAGTTGGAATCTCACTCTATCACCCAGGCTGGAGTGCAGTGGCACATTCATGGCACCACCGAAGCCTCGACCTGCAGAGCTCAGGTGATTCTTCCGATTCAGTTTTTCGAGTAGCTGGAACTACAGGCAAGCACCACCATGCCTGGCTAATTTTTTTATTTATTGTAGAGATGAAGTCTCACCAAGTTGCCCAGGCTGGTCTCCAATCCATGGGCTGAGGCAATCCTCTCACCTCAGCCTCCTAAAGTGCTGGTATTATAGGCGTGAGCCACTGCACCCAGTCACTGAAATTCCTTATTTCTCTTAACTCACATATTTAATTTCTATCAATTTATACCGGATCTCTAATTAATTAAGTGCTTGTCCACTTTATATTCCCCCTAAGCACTTAATGCAATGTCTCTTTAATTTAAACTCTTGACAAGAAGTCAGATTCAAATTTATTTTTCACTTTACCAAGAAAAAAACTTTTTTAAAAAACAACTGCTATACTATTCAAATAGTCTTCATAGTGCAATCTGTTATTAATAAACAAGTTACACACTTTTGTTTAGTCAAAGTTACCAAAAGCAAAAACTACTTTCTTCTGAGAAATTATTATTTTCTGAGATAATTCTGAGAATATGTGACCGCCTTCCAACAAGGGGAAAGATTAGACAACACAAATTCTTATGCAGCACTGGACATGTGAACAAAATTTTCCTTACCTGACAACAGTCTGATCATAGAAAGTTCCAGAATCATCAGGTACCACCTCAGGTGTTTGTTGTCTTTCTTCAGGTTCCTCTACTTCTTCCTCAGATTCTAAGTGAAAAAAAGAACTTTAAGGCCGGGTACAGTGGCTCACACCTATGATCCCAGCACTTTGGGAGGTGGAGGTGAGAGGATTGCCTGAGCTTACGGGTTCGAGACCAGCCCGGGCAACTTGGCAAGACCTCATCTTTACAATAAATCAAAAAATTAGCTGGGCATGGTGGCGCATGCCTGTAGTTCCAGCTATTGGAAGGCTGAGGCAGAAGGTTCGCCTGAACCCAGCAGGTCGAGGCTGCGGTGGCCAGGAACATGCCACTGCACTCTAGGCGGGGCAACAGAGACTCCAACTCAAAAAAAAAACAAAAAAAAATGTTAAAGTAATTTATGCTTACAATTCACAAATTTATGTTTGTGAATTCACAAATACAATCACTTTTACGATGTTTACTAAAAGGTCAACAAGGCCGGGCTCGGTGGCTCAGCCTGTAATCCCAGCGTTTTGGGAGGCTGAGGTGAGTGGAATGCCTGAGCCCACGGTTCGAGACCCGCCTGGGCAACTTGGTGAGACCTCGTGTCTACAATAAATCAAAAACTAGCCAGGCGCGGTAGCGCACGCCTATAGTTCCAGCTACTTGGAAAGCTGAGGCAGAAGGATCGCCGGAGCCCAGCAGGTTGAGGCTGCAGTGACTGGGAGCGTGCCACTGCACTCCAGTCCAGACGACAGAGTGAGACTCCAACTCAAAAAGAAAAAAAAAAAGTCAACAAAGTAAGAAAAAACACATATACCAGGGGTGCCACAAAAGGTGTACACATTTTAAGAGATGTTACCTATGTATTACTTAATGTTTGTCATAATCAGAAATGTCTAGGCGCTGATGACAATTACTCTCAGCACCAGCTGTAACTGCAGAAGTCATACGTGACTGGTATTCATTGTTTGTTGTCAGTATATATTGAGTATTACAATTTTTATTCATTTTCCTTTCTTTTTATTCTGTAACAATTGCCAGTTTTATTCCTCTGGCTCAGCGATCCAGAGTTAATTTGAGGCTCACATTTCTTTTTTTTATAGCTCTTTCAAGAGTTTAGGTGCCCCCATTGCTCATTTTCCCTTCTTAAAATGTGTACTTTTTTTTGGCACCCTCTGTATAAGAAAGCAGGGCAATTGGGTAAGATCATGGCATAGACTTTAAAAATAGAGGTAAGGCTACTGCGGTGTTTTGGTTAAGAATATGGTGTTTGGAGCTGTATTTCCAGTAACCTAATGCAGGCTCTATCACCTTACTAGTCACATGACATTGGGCAAATTGCACTAGGCAGTAACCTAATGCAGGCTCTACCGCTTTCCTAGCTATATTACATAAATTACTGCATCTCAGTGCCCTAATCTATTAAAAGGACAGTATTGTCTAAATTATCTGTGTATTACACAATAAACATAAAGCACTTAGAACAGTCTCAGCCATTCAGAAAATACTCACATTTTATTACTGTGGAGAGATTTTTCATGAGTCTGTGTTTCTGCACATCTTCCACACCTTCCTTTCTTCCATACTATCTTTAAAGAACATCTGTATAACAAACAGTTTTGGAAAAACACTATCTCCCTCCAGAGTAAAGGGTGGGCATGTTTACTGCCCATTATAGAAGATTTGGGCTTCCTGAACTCAGTGTTCTATGCCTTTAACACAGCTCATAGCAATACAAATATCACCTGTCCTCCTTCAAAGTATCCTGTGGAAACTGTGGCAAAAATGGTAATACTGTTGCTGTAATAACCTGCCTACTTCTGACCTACGAGTCTTATATCTTCCATGAAGTAAGCTAACCTCAAGTAGAGTAAAACTTCAGACAGTAGCGTTTTGACAATTACTAGTTACTAAGGAAGAACACTGAGTCTAATGAAAACATTCAAGAAATCCATAGTCGCTTGGGTCATTCAGATGCCTTTAAAAAAATTTATACAAGTAACTTACAGTGTTTCACTTACCCTCCTGAGGCTCAGTGACAAAGCCACCAAAGACCTCATCTTGGTATCTGAAGATATCATTGTGAACATAGAACTTATTTGCAACAGAGCCCTGCAATGCCAACAAAAAGTTTTCATTTATTCAACAGACTTTTAAAAAGTCAAATGACTCTCAACCTATGGTTCTCAACTATGAGCAGGTTTGCCCCCAGGAGAAATTTGGCAATGTCTGGAGTCATGTCAGTTTCACAATGGGGAGTGTTACTGGCAACTAACTAGAGTCAGGTACTGCTAAACATCTTGCAATGCCATAGCACAGGACCCCACAACAAAGAATTAGTCAGTCCGAAATGTCAACAGTGCCAAGACAGAAAAGCACTACTCTACAACAATACGGTTGTAAAAAGATTACATTCACATATACTTGGTTTGCTCAAAACATTTACCCTCACCACCAGAAGGATATCCAAAAATGGGCAAAGCTCTAAGTATGTAAAATGCCATAGGCCCCACATCTTAAATCATTAAAAGGTAATCATAGCCGTAACTTCAGCAGATATTTAAAATTACCTAAACCTGTATCCAAGAATACTGACAAGCACTCAAGAATAGTGGAGCTGAAAAAGCTTGTTCACACTAGTTATAAGATACACCTGACCAATTGTGTCATTTACTAGTTATTCAATGTCTACGGCTATTTCTCACTTGTAAAAAGAATATCAATAATACCATAATGCTTTGTGTAATAAATGAGAAAGTATAATACATCATTATGTAAACTATCTCATTTAATACACAAAACATTTATGTAAAACTATTATGTAAACTAAGGGTGAGTTAGATTCTGCCTTTAAAAAAAAAAACTATAATTAAATCTGCAATTGGCAACGGGCATTGTGGCTCACGCCTGTAATCCCAGCACTTTGGGAGGTGGCAGCGAGAGAACTGCCTGAGCCCAAGGATTTGAGACTAGCCTGGGCAACATGGCAAGACCTCATCTCTACAAGAAAAAAAAACTAGTCAGGCAGAGTGGCGCTTGCCTGTAGTTCCAGCTGCTTGGAAGGCTAAGGTGCAAGGATCGCCTGAGCCTACCAGGTCCAGGCTGCGGTGACCATGGGTACACACACCACTGTACTCCAGCCTGAGCATAAGAGTGAGAATCCAACTCCAAAAAAAAAAAAACCTGTAATTGGCAATCATAATCCATGTGATTCTTTGCATGTTTAGAAGTATATCAAGTCTTGATACTGTAACCTAAGCCTTCCTCTAAAAATTATGACTATAAAGACTTTGTGTTATTTTCCAAATAGACAGATATTTTATATTCAAACAGTTAACAAGACAGGGGTTTTAGAATCACTATCCTAAATAGAAAGTTATTTTAAGATTAATGCCAGCCGGGCACGGTGGCTCAGCCTGTAATCCCAGCACTTTGTGAGGCCAAAGCGAGAGGATTGCCCGAGCCCAGGGGTTCGAAAGCAACCTGGGCAACCTGGTTGAGACTTTGTCTCTACAATAAATCACAAAAAAAAAAAAAAAAAAAAAAAAACTAGCCGGACATAGTGGAATGCATCTGTAGTTCCAGCTACTTGGAAGGCTGAGGTAGAAGGATCGCCTAAGCTCAGCAGGTCGAGGCTGCAGTGGCCAAGAGCGTGCCACTGTACTCCAGCTTGGGCAACAAGAGTGAGAATCAAACTCAAAAAAAAAAAAGAGATTAATGGCAGAGAAAATAATCATTTATTCATCAAGTTCTTATTGAAACACTTGTATATAGTTAAGCAGACAGGCTTCCTAACTTTGTTCAGTATAGACCAATTTGGAAGAAAATACAAACACAATGATTCAACACAAACTTGTGGTCCTTTCATAAACATACCTAAAAAAAGCAAGGTCTTCCTGAAGGAACAGAGAACTCCAGAACTGGGGTTGGGACAGTGGCAGTGCGAGATGAGACTGAAACAACTTGTGTCACAAGTTACAAAGTGTTCAAAAATTTTAAAAAGATAAAAAGGCAACCTGAAGGGGATCCTGAAGGGTTTCATGATGACCAGATCTGAGACATTTCTATCTGGACATGATATAGTTAGTAATGGATTTTAACCATGAAATAAACTAAGAACCTATGTGTGATTAAAAAAAAAAAATGAACAAATGAATGTTCTTTACAGTACAACTAATAATATTGAATGATGGGATTAGATAATCTCCATTATCACTACTATTTGAAGAGCAATTGATTCTGACAAAAGTAAACAATGAATGCTAAAGTCAATACACGTAACTTTGATAAAGAAAAAGGTATTTGCATAGTCTCAAAGACCCTCCCAGCCAGGTACAGTGGCTCACGTCTGTAACCCCAGCAGTTTGGGAGGTCAAGGTGAGAGGATTGCCTGACCCTATGTATTCGAGGCCAGCCTGGGCAATATGGCAAGACCTCATCTCTACAATAAATCAAAAAATTAGCTGGGCGTGGTAGCGCACACCTGTAGTTCCAGCTACTTGAAAGGATGAGGTGAAGGATTGCCTGAGCCCAACAGGTCGAGGCTGCAGTTGCCTTGAGCAGCGTGCCACTGCAATCCAGCCTGGGCGACAAAGTGAGACTCCAACTCAAAAATAAAACAAAACAAAGAACCTCCCATAATTTACTTACAAATAAAAAAAATTTTAATTTTACAATGGCAAAACCTGGCAAACATCACCTTAGTTAAGTAATCAAAGTTAATATCATAATAAGAGGAATAAATGACACATCCCTCTGATGTAAGGCACTGAATGATGCTTATGTTATGAGGCATTCCACAAAATAATGTAACTGTACTCTTCAAAACTCTCAATGTCGTGAAAAACCAAAGTTTAAGGAACTATTGCAGACTAAAGGAGACATGAGAGTCATGATAGCTAAATGAGATGTGCAATTACAGACTAAATCTTGAACCAAGAAAAACTATTACTACTTTAAAGGACATTACTGAGATAGTTTCCAAAATTTAAATATGGACTACAGATTGATAATTATATTGTATCATTACTTCCTGAATTTGATAACTGTACTACAGTTATAAAGAATTCCTTAATCTTAGAAAATGCCCACTGATTTATCTGAGGATGACTGACATGATTTTCACAACTTATTTTCTAACAGTTTAAAAGAAAAGGTTAGGAAAATAGAGAAAGAATTACACACACCAGGGCAAGTGCTGACAGAAGTTCTAGGTAGGGGTATATAGTACTAAATGTACTGTTATTGCAACTTTTCCAAAAAAAGTTTAAAAGAATGATATGGACAACCTTTCATTGTTTCTTTTTCATGTATTAGGTTACTACAGAACCAACAATCAGTCCTACACATACCTCAGGAGCAAGAACAAACGTCTGCATGAACCTCCTCAAAGCCTGGTTATTATTGGAGAGAAGTCCCATCACCTGGACCACCACACCATCATTCAGAGTGGCATGAGCATCAACATGGCGAATCTTGGTGTGGCAGTTGGTGAAGTTTTGTGACATAACTTTCCTATGGATTTCCTAAAACATTAAGGCAAGAGTTAATGTCTTAAAATTTATACAACCAGTCAGGCAAAGTGGCTCACGACTGTAATCCCAGCACTTTGGGAGGTGGAGGCGAGAGGATTGGCTGAGCCCAGGGGTTTGAGACAGCCTGGGCAACTTGGCGAGACCACGTCTCTACAACAAATCAAGAAAAATTAGCTGGGCATGGTGGCACACACCTGTAGTTCCAGCTACTTGGAAGGAAGAGATGGAAGGATTGCCTGAGCCCAGCAGGCCGAGTCTGCAGTGGTTCTGAGTGTGCCACTGCATTCCAGCCTGGGCAGAGTGAGACTCTGACACACACAATAAATAAATAAATAAATCACACAGCCTCAAACTAAAAAAAAAACACTTACAACACAGGCAAAAAGAATGTGCATGCTTTCATTACAAAACACAGACTATAATTTAACCCATCTTCACGTATTATATACTACACTTCCAGTGACCACACTTGAGTTTTTAAAACAACTTTCCTGAACTAATATACTATTAAAAAGTTTAGAAAAGATGATCTCCATGCTGCCTGCCGGGCACGGTGTCTCATGCCTGTAAGCCCAGCACTTTCAGAGGTGGAGGTGAGAGGACTGCCTAAGCCCAGGAGTTCGAGACCTGGACAACTGGGCAAGATTTCTTCTCTACAATACATTTTTTAAAAATTAGCCAGGCATGGTGACATGCACCTATAGTTCCAGCTACCTGAAAGGCTGAGGCAGAAGGAGTGCCTAAACCCAGCAGGTGGAGGCTGTGGTAGCCGTGACGGTACCACTGCACTCCAGCCTGGTCAACAGAGCTGAGACTCTGATCCAAAAAAAAGAAGCCGGGCTCGGTGGCTGAGTCTGTAATGCCATGCTTTGGGAGGCTGAGGTGAGTGGATTGCCTGAGCCCGCGGGTTCAAGACACACCTGGGCAACTTGGCAAGACCTCATCTCGACAATAAATCAAAAAAAAAAAAAAATTAGCCAGGCGTGGTAGGGCACGTCTATAGTTCCAGCTACTTGGAAGGCTGAGGCGGAAGGATCACTGGAGCCCAGCAGGTCGAGGCTATGGTGGCCGGGAGCAGCCACTGCACTCTAGTCTGGGTGACAGAGTGAGACTCCAACTCAAAAAAAAAAAAAGAAGAAAAAGAAACGAATGATCCCCATGCTAAAGTTAATTATCTTCAAACATACAAAAACTTTAGAATATCTCAAACAAAATGAACAAATGTGACATCACATAAGCATTTCAACAAATATCATATTAATCAAATAATTAAATACACACACTTCCACTAAGAACTTGAGGAATTTGATTTTCAAGTATCAGCCTACCTATTAAGCATGCATCTCCCTCAACCATATGTCGTCTTCTACCTGCAGAACAGCCTAAACAATGCTTGGTATGCTCACCTTCTGCCCATAGACTGCATCTGCTGGCTTTCCATTTGAATCCAGTCCCCCATGGACATAAGACGAGTTCTTTCCATAAAATCTGTAAAACAGGAAGATAATTCACTTGTCACCTTCAAGTACACTAAGTATTCATTTTTCATGCTTGGTACTATCCTGCCTCACTGGCAGACTCCTGAAGACAGAAATATGTTGTCTTTTTCATATTTGTATACAATCATCTATCCACCCACTACACGCCACTCCATCAACATTTAAATGCGAGATGGATTTGGTCAACTGGAACAACACTTATTTTACAAATTACAAGTTTCAGGTTTTCAAAGGGTGATCGTGTTTGGAAAGGATTTTGTAGTTCATGTCAGGAAGGCACCTAACACAAAAGTTCCTGTTTACACTTAGGAAGATAATAGGTAGTTAGGCTGAGACAGCTATATTCTTCATAGACTGAGAGAATCCTTTTACATCTGTGAATGCATGTGAGTAGCTCCCATTAAACACCCAACAGTTCACGCAGGTGGTTTTGAGGAGTATTTAACAATTTCTGCTCATGCAGTTAAGAACATCAGACTTCTGGTCAGGCGTGATGGCTCAGCCTATAATCTCAGCATGTGGATTGCCTGAGCCCACAGGTTCGAGACCAGCCCAGGCAACTTGGCGAGAACTTGTCTCTACAATAAAAAATAAATAAATAAAAAATAAAATAAAAAATTAGCCGGGCATGGTAGCATTCACCTGTAGTTCTGGCTACTTGAAAGGCTAGGGCAGAAGGATCGCCAGAGCCCAGCAGGTCAACGCTAGGGTGGCTGTGAGTGTGCCCCTGTACTCCAGCCTGGGCAACAGAGTGAGACTCCGACTCAAAAAAAACAAACAAAAAAAAGAACTTCAAACTTCCTCTTAGTTTTCACTCATCTGTATCAATTCCTCAGTTTTCATTAAAACTATACTCCATCCGGAAAAGCCACACACACACACACACCTCAACCTGTTCAAACCCATGCATAATCACAATTATAATTTCTCGATATCTGTCTTCCAAATAAGCATTTTTTCAAAAATGAGCCCATACATGTTATTCTACATCCCTGTGCACCCCCAAGAACCACAAGTCTGTCTTCCTACTTTGCTAGTAAAAATATGTACAGGCTAGTATGGTAGCTCACACTGTAATCCCAGCACTTTAGAAGACTAAGGTCTGCTTGAGGCCAGAAGTTCAAGACCAGCTTGGGCAACAAAATGAGATCTCATTTCTCAAAAAAAAAAAAAAAAAAAAAAAATATTAAAAACAATTAGACTGGGTGAGGTGGCTCACACCTATAATCCCAGCACTTTGGGAAGCAGCGGTGAGAGGACTGCCTGAGTCTGCGAGTTTGAGAGCAGCCTGGGCAACTTGGCGGGACCTCATCTCTCCAATAAATGAAAAAATTAGCCAGGTGTGGTGGCGCGTGCCTGTAGTTCCAGCTACTTGGAAGGCTGAGGCGAAGGATCACTGGAGCCCAGCAGGTCAAAGCTATGGTGGCCATGAGTCTAGGCTACAGAGGGAGACTCCAACTCAAAAAAAAAAAAAAAATTAGCCAGGCTCGGTGGCTCAGCCTATAATCTCGCACCTTGGGAGGCTGAGGTGAGTGGATTTGCCTGAGCCCACGGGTTCGGGACCCGCCTGGGCAGGCGAGACTTCATCTCTACAATAAATCAAAAGATCAGCCAGGCGTGGTAGCGCGCACCTGTAGTTCCAGCTACTCAGAAGGCTGAGGCGGAAGGACCGCTGGAGCCCAGCAGGTCGAGGCTGCGGTGGCCAGGAGCGGCCACTGCATTCCAGTCCGGGCGACAGAGTGAGACTCCAACTCAAAAAAAAAAAAAATTAAAAAGAAAAAAGTATGTACGTCAGTCAGATCATCAGTTCCAATTTACTTTTCACCGTACCTAAGATGCACCTCAGACAAGAAATGTGAAAAAAAGACGTCTTAAAATCAACAAATAACTTGATAGATTAGTCCCCTCAAATGATAAAGAAAAACTTTCTTAAAAATTAATAAATAATAATATTGAGCCAGATGCTATGGCTCATGCCTATAATCCCAGCACTTTGGGAGGCGGAGGCGAGAGGATTACCTGAGCCCGCGGGTTTGAGACCAGCCTGGGCAACATGGCAAAACCCCGTTTCTATAATAAATCAAAAAATTAGCTGGATATGGTGGTGCACACCTGTAGTTCCAGCTACTTGGAAGGGTGAAGCGGAAGGATCGCATAAGCTCAGCAGGTCGAGGCTGCGATGGCAGTAAGTAGCATGCCACTGTATTCCAGGCCAGGTGACAAACAGACTCCAACTCAAAAATAAATAAATAAATAATAATAATAATAATATTGACAAGAAAGTGACCCAGCAAATACACATTTTAACCTTCTTTGAAATTATTCTAGGAAGCCCACATAAAAAGACAGAGTTGTGTAACATATAACACTGTTCTTAAGTATTTGGTTAGTTTCTTTCAATCTCTGTTCCTTCTTCAACTTCAAATTTCTCTAACTTCTAAGGACACACACTAAAACTTTGATATAAAACATGATCAAAAAAGGGGGCAAAAAGTTTGAAGACTTGTTCTGCTACTTGCCACGTAAATATGTACCAGCAAACTTTTTTTCTTTTATTGAGTTGGAGTCTCATTTTGATGCCCAGGCTTGAGTGCAGTGGCACTCTCACAGCCACTGTACCCTTGACCTGCTGGTCTCAGGCAATCCTTCCAAGCAGCTGGAACTATAGGCGAGCGCCACCACGTCCAGTCAATGTTTTGATTTATTGTAGAGATGCAGTCTCACTAAGTTGCCCAGGCTGATCTCGAACCCCTGGGCCCAGGCAATCCTCTTGTCTCCACCTCCCAAAGTGCTGGGATTATAAGCATGAGCTACTATGCCCAGCATACCAGCAAACTTTTAACTCCTTTGAGTTTCTTTACCTCCAGAGTGAAGTTAACTCTTCTACAAAGTACTACTAAAAAGCTTTCATAAGGATCCAGAAGAACTGAATAAAAGTGTGTTGAGGCCTGGAACAAGTGGCTCAGCACCTTGGGAAGCTGAGGCAGGAGGATCACTTCAGCCTATGAGTTCGAGATGGGCCTGGGCAACATACTGTGACCTCGTCTCTACAAAAAAAATCAAAAAATTAGCCAGGCATGGTGGCATGTGCCTATAATCCCAGCTACCCAGGGGGCTGAGGCTGAAGGATCACCTAGCTCAGGAGGCTGAGGCTGCACTGAGTTGTGAGTATGCCTCTGTACTCCAGCCTGAGTGACAGAGTGACACCCTCAATTCAAAAAAAGGGGAATGCTTTGGAAATTTTAAAGCCTTAAAAAAAACTCACAAAAGGGCATTTTTCCTTTTCAGAGCAACATCAAAGCCTGTACTGAAAACAAACATATAAATTTTCTTTTATACTGGATAATCACATGTTATTCAATGAGTAACCTGGTCAAAGTACAATGGAAAAAATAGTTCTGACCCAGCAAATACACATTTTAACCTTCTTTGAAATTATTCTAGGAAGCCCACATAAAAAGACAGAGTTGTGTAACATATAACACTGTTCTTAAGTGAAAATAATGAAATCAACCTATATATCCATTATGAAGGGATTGGAGTATACTATATCTGTATAATATAAAAAAACTCTGTGGTCACTAAAATTAACAGGATACATGTATTACCCTGAAAGACAACCCCAGATTATCTAGTAAAAAAGGCTAAAAGACAGCATATTAAAATATGTTTGTGCCAGACGCAGTAGTTTACACATGTTTACACATGGGAGGTGGAGGCGAGAGGACTGTCTGAGCCCAGGGGTTCGAAACTACCTTGGGCAACTTGGCGAGACCACATCTCTGCAATAAATCAAAAAAACTAGCTGGGCGAGGTGGCACAAGTCTATAGTTCCAGCTACTTAGAAAGATTGCCCAAGCCCAGCAGGTCGAGGATACAGTGGCTAAAAGCGTGCCACCTGCACTCCAGCCTAGGTGACAGTGAGACTAAAATTCAAAAAAAAAAAAAAAGCTTGCATATACATAAAAAAATTGTTAGCATGGTACTGCTAGATATTTCCACAATGTATTGTATATCTGTGTTTTAATTTTCACTAAACATGCATCATTTCTACTAAAAAGATAACTCCAATTTTTTTAAGTCCATCATTCTGAGTCTCACTGTCACACAAGCTGGAGTGTAGTGGCACATTCACAGCCACCACAGACTCAACCAGCTTGGCTCAGGCAATCCTTCTGCTTCAGCCTTCCAAGTAGCTGGAACTACAGGCACACTTGCCACGCTCAGCTAATTTTTTGGATTTATTGTAGAGATGAGGTCTCGCCATGTTGTGCAGGCTGATCTTGAACTCTGGGTCTTAGGCAATCCTCTCACCTTTGCCTCCCAAAGTGCTGGGAATATAGGTGTGAGCCACTGCACATGGCTACAGAAGTATGTTATTACAGGAACGGTCATGGATCTTCTTTCAATACATTCTTTTTCTTACATCTACGCACACATAAGGAGTAAATATTAGTAAATATTGCAGAAGTATATGTTTACATTTCCAGATGCTATTCCTGATAGCATACAAATTCAGGCAACCTAGTCTAAACTTTTTTTAATAATAGTTGTACTATGTTCTTTTAAAAATTCTTATAATTTTTTTTTTTTAGTTGGAGTCTCACTGGGTCTCCCAGGCAGGAATGCAGTGGCACACTCCCAGCCACCAGAGCCTCGAACTGCTGGGTTCCAGCGATCCTTCCATCTCAGCCTTCCAAGTAGCCAGAACTACAGCGCGCGCTACCACGCCTGGCTAATTTTTTTAATTTATTGTAAAGATGAGGTCTCGCCAAGTTGCCCGGGTGGGGTTTAGGCAATCTACTCGCCTCGGCCTCCCAAAGTGCTGGGATTATAGGCTGAGCCACCGAGACCAGCCTAAAATTCTTATAATTTTAAAAGCCATTTCTTATTGGTACTTATGTGCAAGCAACTAGTATGCAACAACCCTACAGGGTACAGGATGATGAATGGGAGAATCTCAATGACAAGTGTTCACATACTAAATAGCAGCATTAGATGATGCCGGAGAAAAACGTCATACCTATGCAGCATGTCCGGAGCCTGGTTCAGCAGTGTGTAATACTGTCTCACAAATTCCCGCCCGACCAGCAGGGGACTAGGCTTCTCCATCACCATTGCTTTGGTCAATTCAACCTGGAAAAAGTCAAATATGTCCAACTTAAAAGATCAAACACAGGGAAAAAGACCGAATCACTCGGAAAACAACCCAGGGACAAGATTACTTAAGCAATTCTTGCTTTGAAAAAGAACTAAATATTATAAGAACAAACAAAACCCACTCAAACCAACTGAGAGTGTATATAAATTTATTACAATCATATAAATATATGGGGTGGGAATCCTAAGAAGAATTCATCTCTATCCCCAGTACTCCATATCTTAAACTGGATATAAGAACCTCAAAGATCCCAGCCTGGGCAACATAGCAAGATCTCATCTCTTAAAAAAAAAAAAATTAGCTAGGCATGGTGGCACACGCCTATAGTCCAAGCTACTAGGGAGGCTGAGGCAGAAGGATCGCCTGAACCCTGGAGGTCAAAGCTGCAATGAGCCATGAGTGTGCCACTGCATTCCAGCCTAGGTGACAGAGTACTTGACTCAGGAAAAAAAAAAAAATCCTTGAAGAGGCCGGGCTTAGTGGCTTGTGCCTGTGGCCTGTAATTCCAGAACTTTGTGAAGCCAGGCAAGGAGGATCACTTGAAGTCAAGTGTTCAAGACCAGCCTGGTTAACACAGAGAGACCTTGTCTCTATAAAAACAAAACAAAGCCTTCATCTCTCCCACAGCAAGTCCTCAAGCAAAAGGTAAAATCATTGATTATTTGACTTTACCCAGGTATTATAACTAGTTTCAGAAATGGAACACAGGTCTCCCAATCCCTCAGAAACAGGTAAAATGAAGACCATTTTCATTTCATTAAGTTGTCCTTACATATTTCTTTATATAAAGAAACTAAAAGTTTTGCTTCCCTGTCTTATCCAAAATAGACAGCATATCCACAATATAAAATGCAACGTAAAAGGAGCCTTCATGACAGGATAAAGAATTTGTAGAAAGAAAACAGTACACAAAATTCCTCTTTGCACTCTTCTTGCACTTGATTTCATCAGAACTAACTGCTCTTCTTCGCACATCATCACCAGACTAATCAATCACATCAACCTAGCTGCACCCTTTGATACTGCCAAAAGTCTTGACTTTTTTTTTTCTTCTTTCTTTTTACTTTTTGGGGAAGTGGGGAGAGAGAGAGAAGAAAACATATGTTGAACAGTTCCAAGATTTTGTAAGTTTCTACAACTATGGACTCTAGCTGTTCCTAATATAACAGCATATACCAGTGTTAGAAAACAAATAATATTCTGAAAAATAATATATACTAAAATCATTAAGACCTAGAAAGATCAGAGATATTAAATATGACCTTCCATTTACCAGCTCTAAAAGAACCACCAAAATCTAAGAAAAATACAGTGTAAGAGTTTTAACAAAGCTATCTTCAACACAAGTAATATATGACAAATGAACAGCCGGGCTCGGTGGCTCAGCCTGTAATCCCGCGCCTTTGGGAAGCTGAGGTGAGTGGATTGCCTGAGCCCGCGGGTTCGAGACCCGCCTGGGTAGAGAGACCTCATCTCTACAATAAATCAAAAAAAAAAAAAAATCAGCCGGGCGTGGTAGCGCATGCCTGTAATTCCGGTTACTCAGAGGCTGAGGCAGAAGGATCGCCGGAGCCCAGCAGGTCGAGGCTGCGGTGGCCAGGAGCAGCCACTGCACTCCAGTCTGGGTGACAGAGTGAGACTCCAACTCAAAACAAAACAAGACAAATGAACTTTGAAAATGGGTGCTATTTTAAAATAGTAAATGAGTATTTGAGAGCCAACAATAGGAAACCCCAAAAACTTCTGTAACTTTCACTAGGGAAATCCTCCAACACCATTCATTAGCTCTGATCTTGCACTAGTAACTTAATCTCTTTGCACCTCAATTCTTTCATCTGTAAAATTAAAATTGAAGTGCCTGAAAGTAAGCACTGAATGTTAGCTGTTATTATTACCATCAGTATTAACTCTGATGAAGAAAACCATTTCCACATTCTACTCTTTCATGTCACCCGAAAGGATAACTCCTTAATTATTTTCCCAGAGATAAAAAGAATTATTTCCCACAAGGATTTTTTTTTAACGCAGATTCTCAATAAGTTGACATAAAGTTGGGAAAACTATACCTGATCCTGGAGCAACATACGTGAAAATTCATGTAAAAATTAATTCCCAAAACCTTAAGTACTAATATCCTACAGTTGAACGGGAGCCTAACCGATGATATAAATAGTCAACGAACTGTGTATATAGTATATATATTACTCACTGTATACTTATAATAAAGTTAGCGAAAATAACAGGTCAAGAAAATTATGGCCAGACTCGGTGGCTCAGCCTGTAATCCCAGAACTTTGGGAGGCCAAGGTGAGTGGACTGCCAGAGCTCGCAGGTTCCAGACCCACCCAGGCAACTTGGCGAGAACTCATCTCCACGATAAAAAAATAAAAAATTTGCCAGGCATGGTAGCACGCACCTGTAGTTCTAGCTACTTGGAAGGCTGAGGCGGAAGGATCGCCAGAGCCCTGCTAGCAGGTCTAGGCTGCAGTGGCCAGGAGCATGCCACTGCACACCAGTCTAGGCAACAGAGCGAGACTCCAACTCAAAAAAAAGAAAATTATGAAAGACCAGATGGTGGCTTGTGGCTGTAATCTGAGACCAAGGTGGGAGGATAGCTTGAGGCCAGGAGTATTGAGACCAGCCTGGGCAACAAAGTGAAACCTCATATCCACAATAAAATCAGGTGGTTGCTATGGCTCACGCTAGTAATCCCAGCACTTTGGGAGGCAGAGGAGACCACCCTGGGCAACATGGCAAGACCTCATCTCTACAACAAATTAAAAAATGAGCCTGGTGTTGTGGCACATGCCTGTGGTCCCAGCTACTTGGAAGGCTGAGGAGGAAGGATCAACTGAGCCCAGCAGGTCTAGTCTGTGGTGGCCATGAGCATGCCATTGCACCGCACTCCAGCCCAGGCTGGACAGAGACTCCAATTCAAAAAAAAAAAACTTTTTTTAATGTTTTAGATTTTTAAAAACACAGGAAAAATAAAACAAAGAAAATATATTTACAGTATGTATTATATATTTATTGATACTGCACTTTTCCTTGCAATGCCATGGCTTTTCTCTGCTTCTTGGGAACACTTCCAGCATCACTAGTGACACTTCACATGGGTCCCATGGTGTTATTCAAGGTTGACAGTATTGCCACTAAACATGATGAAAAATACTCAAGAACAGAGAGATCACCTTTTACTGCAGGACCAAATTTACTGAAGAGAGAACTGCTCATGTACAGATGATTCTGTTTTAAGGGGATATCGGTAACACTTGAGCTCACTACAACAGTAACAGGAGATGGCTACAAAATTATAGTACAGTATGCATTATAGTTAATTTTAAGCAGTTTTGATTTAACACTAAATCTTTTTGTTTGTTTACATTTCTCTTTTTTTGAGTTGAGGTCTATCACCTACGCTGGAGTGCGGTGGCATAGATCACAGCTCACTGCAACGTGCGGTGGCATAGATCACAGCTCACCGCAACCTCAACCTCCTGGGTTCAGAATCCTTCCAATTCAGCCTCCTGAATAGCTGGGAATACAGGAGCATGCTTCCACGCCCAGCCATTTTTTTTTTTTTCCTGTAGAGATGGGGTCTTGCTACATTGCTTAGGCTGGTCTCTATCAAGTAATCCTCCCGCATCCACCTTCCAAAGTGCTAAAATTACAGGCATGAGCCACCACTCCCAGCTAATTTTATTGTAGGAATGGGGTTTCACTTTGTTGCCAGCTACTTTAGTTTCTCAACTGTGAATAGCAGCCGTATGTATGTTTGTCTATACGTTTTGATACACTTTGACTTTTATAGATTCATGTATATTTTCTGGTAGTAAATGATAAAAGACTAGTATCTACATATATTTTATGCATTCATGACATACCTTTCTAAAAAATTCTTTTGGTATTTCTAGGCTACTGCTCTTCTGCGAGTTTTTTCAAACTCCTACAAATTTCCAAAAAATTTGCCAATATGTTTCCAATATTTGTATTTTTCAATATATTGAAAAGAATCCTGAGGTGAGAGGATTGCCTGAGCCCATGGGTTTGAAACCAGCCTGTGCAACTTGGCAAGACCGCAAGACCGCATCTCTACAATAAATCAAAAAATTAGCCAGGAGTGGTAGCACACACCTGTAGCTCCAGTCACTTGGAAGGTTGAGGTGGAAGGATCGCCTAACACCAGCAGGTCGAGGCTGTGGTAGTCATAAGCGTGCCACTGAACTCCAGCCTGGGCAACAGAGTGAGACTCCAACTCAAAAAACAAAAAAAGAAAAAGAAAAAGAAAGAAATCTGTATAAGTGGACCCCAGTAGTTCACACCCATGTGGCTCAAGGGTCAATTGTACATTAACTTTCAACACCACTTGATCTCAACTTTCTAGACTGCACAGCAACTTTACAGAAATTACCCATCAGTTAGGCACTGGCTCTCGCTTGTCTGTAATCCCAGCACTTTGGGAGGCAGAGGAGAGGGGATTACCTGAACTCATGGGTTCAAGACCAGACTGAACAATATGGCGAGACCTCATCTCTACAGTAAATCAAAAAATCAGCCAGGCATGGTGGCACATGCCTGTGGTTCCAGCTACTTGGAAGTCTGAGATGGAAGGATCACCTGAGCCCAACACAGCAAGGCTGTGGTGGCCATGAGCATGCCACTGCACTTCAGCCTGGGCGATAGAGACTCTGTCACAAAAAAAACTTCCCCACCAATAATTTTGCTGAAGTTAACAGAAAAATGTTAACGGTGATTCCTTTAAGTCTAAGGAACTATAAGCCTTATGTTCCAATTTTTAACCGACGGGCAGGAAAGCATGAAGGACAACCACCTGAATTTTTAACAGCAGAACTTACTCTATTTAACAAAATTAAAAGCAGCAAAATATCTTAATAGCTCATTACAAGAGCCAGTTTTAAAATAAGAAAAAAATACAACATCATAAAGTTAGTAGCCAAAATGTATATAAAGCTTCATACAAATCACTAAAGAATAACCCAAGAGAAAAACAGGCAAATAAAATGGAGCAGACAATTCTCAGGACAGTACTAAGTGAGCAACTAACTAAGGAGACTAAGTAACCAGTAAAATGCAAACTAAAAATCTATCGCTTCTCACTAGAGATTCCCCCAAGTATTAGCATCTTAGTTAATACCAAACATTGGCAAGCAAAGTAGAAAAAACCACCTGAAAGCGTATTAAAGATGAAGTCTCAGCTGGTACAACCACAGCGGAGAACAATTTTGCAGTTATCTAGTAAAATTTAAAATGCTCTGACGAAAAATCTTGCAATTTTCTTCTAGGCACATATACAAGAGAAACTTGCCCATTTCCCAAGACAAAGGGAGAAATAACTGCCACCCTTTTTCTAAAATATAAGATTGGTAACAACCTACATGCCCATCAAATGGGAAATACATAATAAGTTGTAGTTTATTCACATTAAAGAAACCTTTGTACCATGAAGTCAGTTGCCAAATATGTACTGTATGATAGCCTTAAATTTGTCTAAAAGTGTTTTTAGTATACACCAAGCCATACTAGATATCATACATAGATACATACGTAAATGTATTTTTTAAAATAGGCTGGACTTAAGAAGGCAAATGGATTCGTACAACAAAACAAAAAGTACAAAGACAACTCAGTGGAAAAAAAAGATACCCTTCACCAAATGGTGCCAAACCAATTAGCTTTCCATCACAGAAAACAAAAAACAGAATCTCAACTTGTGCCTCGCAAATATATAAAATTCAAAATGATTCAGACCAAAATGTAAAACCCAAAACTAAACTTCTAGGAAAAATCTGCATGACACTTAGTTAAACAAAGATCTTAGATGCATCAAAAACAGATGTAGAACAAGCTGATAATGTAGACTGTGTTAAAACCTTCTGCTCTGCAAAAGACACCATTAAAAGAATGAAAAGGCAGGTTGGGTGTGGTGGGGTGGGCCTACAGCTTCAGTTACTTGGGAGACTGAAGCAGGAGGATGCTTGAACCTAAAGAGGATCACTATAATCACACCACTGCACTCCAAACTGGGTGACAGCGAGACTCTGTTTCAACAACCAAAAAGAAGACAAATCATAGACTGGAAGTAAATATTTGCAATGTATATATTTTATATATTTTTAAAAACTTGTATTCAGAGTATATAAAGAACTCTAAAAACTGAACAATCGATTCTATAAAATGAGGAAGAGAATTAAAGACATGTCACCATGGTCAGTCATGGTGGCTCATGCCTATAATCCTGGCAGTTTGGAAGGTGAAGGTAAGAGGACTGCCTGACTCCTGAGGTTCCAGACCAGGCTAGGCAACCTGGAGAGATCTGGTCTCTACAATAAATTTTAAAAATTAACCAGGTGTGGTGGCACATGCCTGTAGTTTCAACAACTTGGAAGGTTGAAGCAGAAGGATCGCCTAAGCCCAGAAGGTCAAGGTTGCAATGGCAGTGAGTGTGTCACTGCACTCTAGCTTGGGCAACAGAGACTCTGATTCACTAAAAAAAAAAAAAAAGACATGTCACCAGAGAAATTATATGAATGCTAAATAAAAAATCCTGATCACTAGTAATTACAGAAATGCAAATTAAAAACTGTGAAGTACAACTAAACACCTGTCAGAATGACTAAAATTAAAAAGGCTGACCATACATAATGTTGGTCAGTATACTGGATGCAGAATTCCTCCAAACACTGCTGGCAAGATGGTACAACCACTTTGGAAAAGAGTTGGACAGTTTCTTTAAAAGTGAAGCACACATCTAGGCCAGACTCGGTGGCTCAGTCTGTAAACCCAGCAGTTTGGGAGGCCAAGGTGAGAGGATTGCCTAAGCCTGAGGGTTTGAGATCAGCCCAGGCAACTTGGCGAGACCTGTCTCTAAAATAAATCAAAAATTGGCTGGATGTGGTAACACATGCCTGTAGTTCCGGCTACTCGGAAGGCTGAGATGGAAGGATCGCTGGAGCCCAGCAGGTCGACACTAGGGTGGCCATGTGTGTGCTACTGCAGCCTGGGCAACAGAGACTCCAACTCTAAATGGATGGATGGATGGATGGATGGATGGATGGATGGATGGATAGGTAGACAGGTAGAGAGATAGACAGACAGAAGCATACATCTGTCATCCAGACCTTCCATGCCTTTGTTTCTCATTGGCAAAAAGGCGTATATCTATACAAAGACTTGTACACAAAGTTCAGATGTTTTATTTACAATAGCCAAAAAAAGAAACCAAATGTCCACCAATAGGTGAATGAAAAAGCAAACTGTTGTATACCTATACAACAGACTAGCATTCAGCAATTTGAAATATATATATAATGTATAGTTCTAATTTACATAAAAATTCTAGAAAACGCAAACTTACCTATAGTGAAAGATTTCCTGGAGGCAGAAGGAAAAAACAGGCAAGAAAAAGGAAATACAAAGGAGTATGAGAAAACTTTTAAGGGTGAACAGGTCTAGGATTTTGATTCTGGCTGATTTTATGAAAATATAGACATATAGTGGTATTTTTTTTTAGAGATGGTCTCGCTCTGTCGCCCAGGGTGGAGTGCTCATAGCTCACTGCACCCTCAAATTCCTGGACTCAAGTGATCCTCTTATCTCAGTCTCCTGAATAACTCAGATGACAGGCTCATGCCACCATGCCCAGCTTCGTGGATATATACATGCCAGAAATGCTCAGGTCATACACTTTTAAGTATGTGCAGTTTATTGTGTCAATCAAAAAAAAATTTTTTTACCTCATCAATAAAAATACCCAGCTGGGCGTGGTGGCTCACACCTGTAACCTCAGCACTTTCGGAGGCAGAGGCGAGAGGATTGCCTAAGCCCAGGGGTTCAAGACCAGTCTGAGCAACTTGGTGAGACCTCATCTCTACAATCAATCCAAAAATGAGCCAAGCTACTTGGAAGGCTGAGGCAAGATAACCTGAGTCCAGAAAGGTCCAGACTGCAATAAAGGTCTCCAAAGAAGAGAAGGGAATGGAAACTTGTATTGGAGAAAAAGAAAAGAGCAATGCAAAAATGTTAGCTGTCCAAATTATGAGTACCCATTAAGTTTTTGTATATTTTGCTTCTAGGTTATTTGTTCCTTGTTTTTTTGAGTCGAGGCCTCACTTCTCACTTTGTCAGCCAGGCTGGAATGCAGTCGCATGATCACAATCATGGCTCACTGCAGCCTTGATCTCCTGAGCTCAGGTGATCTTCCACCTCAGTCTCTTGAGCAGTTGCGACCACAGGCACAACCCAATGTGCCCAGCTTTTTTTTCTTTTTTTTTTTGTAGAGATGAGGTCTCACTATGTTGCCTAGGCTGGTATGAAATTTGGTTCTTTAAATTTTTTTTTTTTTTTTTTTTTTGAGTTGGAATCTCACTCTGTCACCCAGACTGGAGTGCAGTGGCTGCTCCCCGCCACGGCAGCCTGGACCTGCTGGGCTCAGGTGATCCTTCCACCTCAGCCTTCCAAGTAGCTGGAGCTACAGGCGTGCGCTACCACGCCTGGCTAATTTTTGATTATTGTAGAGATGAGGTCTCGCCAAGTTGCCTAGGCGGGTCTCGAACCCGCGGGCTCGGGCAATCCACTCACCTCAGCCTCCCAAAGTGTGGGATTACAGGCTGAGCCACCGAGCCTGGCTTGGTTCTTTAAATTTTAAGAGAAACAAAATTTTTCCCAGAACCAAGGAAACTAATACAGAAGCTGACGTCTGTGCTTAAAGCAAGGGCAGTCTCACCATCACTGGGCCTACTGCCAACCTGTTTTCCAAGTCATCACATTTACCACCTGCCATCTCCCTTCAAAACTTTTCCTGACTGCTCTTTGGAGAAATGCTTGACATGGGCAAGGGACAGGCAAAGTACAAGATTAGCATGAAACACCTGGTGATTAATGCAATAAAGAAATGGTTTTTTAAGAGGCAAAAAAAGACACATAAGTATCAAAAGGACAGAGAAGCCGAAGCTGTAACAATTTGAGCAACAGACTAATAATAAAATAAGTAAATGTTACTTAGGATAAAGGACCCCAAAAAGACAGGAAAAGGATAAGTCACTTCTGTGGCTTTCTTCCACAAAAGCCATAATCTCAGTCTAATCATGACATCAGACAAAACAAAATAAGATCAAAATTGTTAAGGTCATAAAAGATAGCTCAGCCGGTAATCCCTCGCTTGGGGAGGGTGAGGTGAGTGGATTGCCTGAGCCTGCGGGTTCGAGACCCACCTGGGCAACTTGGCAAGACCTCATCTCTACAATAAATCAAAAATTAGCTGGGCGTGGTAGCACACGCCTGTAGTTCCAGCTACTTGGAAGGCTGAGGCGGAAGGATCACCAGAGCCCAACAGGTCGAGGCCGCGGTGGCAGGGAGCGGCCACTGCACTCCTGTCTGGGCGACAGAGTGAGACTCCAACTCAAAAAAATAAAAAAGAAAGAAAGATAAAGGAAAAAGACATTGTTACGTCAGGAACCTAAGAGACTTGAGGACTACATACAATGTGGCATCTTGGATTAGACTCTGTAACAGAAAAAGGGCATTAGTAGAAAAACTCAGGAAATTCAAATAAAGCCTATCATTGAATTAACTACTTATCAATGTTAATTTCTTTATTTTTTGAGTCGGAGTCTCTTTCACTCTGCTGCCCAGGTTGCAGTGCAGTGGCACACTCACAGCCACCACAGCCTGGACCCGCTGGGCTCAGGCAACCCTTCTGCCTTCCAAGGAGCTGGAACTACAAGCGCGCCACCACACCCAGCTAATGTTTTGATTTATTGTAGAGTCTAAGTCTCACCATGTTGCCCAGGCTAGTCTTGAACCCATGGGCTCAGGCAATCCTCTCACCTCTGTCTCCCAAAGTACGGAAATTACAGGCATGAGCCACCACGCACAGCTCATCAATATATTAATCTCTTAGTTTTGTTAAATGTACCATGATTTGGTAAGATGTTAGCATTAAGAAAGATGGATAATGAGTATATGAGACCTCTCTGTATTGCAACTCTTCTATAACTCTAAAATTATGTTAAAAATACTAAGTTTTCCTAAAAGAAAAAAACTGCAAGACAAGCAGCAGAAAATTTGTAACTTACTATCTTTTGTTTAGTGTATCCCTTTCTCCACTCCAAAGTTAAATACTAGTTAGCTAGATTCGTAATTAAGGAAAAATCTTTGTTTTCATCAAGATGAAAAGATGTTACAATTAATACTAATGCTCATCTGTGAAATTCCTAAAAAGATTAATCTCATATCCTTTGGAGCCCATAAAACAAAGGTGGATACACTCCAGGAAACCCTAAGGGCAAGCTCAGAGAGGTCACAAACATGGGTGTACTTGAGACAGCCTACAGGCTTGCATAAGCAGTGCGTGGGAGGGAGCTAGAAGGACAGGTAGGTGTCACTCTCATACTTTCCAGATTAGAAATCCTTCTAAAATTTTTGAATTCAAGCCAGGCTCAGTGGCTCAGCCTGTAATCCCGCGCCTTTGGGAGGCTGAGGTGAGTGGACTGCCTGAGCCCGCGGGTTCAAGAGCCGCCTGGGCAACTTGGCGAGACCTTATCTCTACAATAAATCAAAAAATTAGCCGGGCGTAGTAGCGCACGCCTGTCGTTCCAGCTACTCGGAAGGCTGAGGTGGAAGATCACCGGAGCCCAGCAGGTCGAGGCTGCGGTGGCCGGGAGCGGCCACTGCACTCCAGCCTGGGCGATAGAGTGAGACTCCAAATAAAATAAAATAAAAAATTTTTTTTTGAATTCAGAAAATAGCTGAATTCAGCCCTTATCAGGTACCATGTACTTTTCCAAATAGTTTAGACAGGGAATTGAGTTTCAAAGCTTCAATCCTCTTTATAGTACAAATATGAGAATACCCACGATGTGTCAAAACTTTTAAAATAAGTAAAGGGATATACAAATACATGATGATGCTATTATATGTCACTTAATAGCCACCAAAAATTACATCCCTACAAAGTAGACATGAGTACCATGCAGGAAGCCAGATTTCTTTCTCTGAATCATCTTTAATCTTTACTTTTTATTAAATACCTGAAATACATCACACATACCAAATAGTCAAGCAATATTACATGACAAATTGGCCATCTGACAGAAGAGGGAATCTATCATTTAAAGTTATCTAATGATCTGATTTACTAAGCCACAGTCTGTGAAATCAAGTTTTTTCTTGTTTTAAATTGCTTTCTGCTTATAAAACAAGGTTCATTCTTTCTGCGTGGACTACTCCTAGCTCTCAATCCTACCACCCGACTTACAATTCAGCCTTCCCAACGGAAGTCAGACAGTGTCCAAGAGAACTTAAAAGTAAATAGCTGACTTTGAGATATAAAAACATAAACCTAGTTAGCCACCACAATGTGAGCATCAATTCCAAGTGAGATTACAGTTGCTGAGTCTAAATTTAACTCCAGGGCTTGGGAGGACAGTCTCGCACTCCAGAGGGTTCTCCCATGTGCTGCTGACAACTGACTCGGGGGGCTGGGGAGAGGGGTTTTCTTTTTCTGACCTACCTGCTCTGACAATTATCCTCCTCTGTGAAGTCAGTAATAGTTTTGTCCAAGGGAGTCAAAGCACAGTTAAATGAAGAATATACAATGCCTATTTGAATGCTGGAAGCTTTAAAAACTGATTTGCTAAGTGTTTAAAGACCAGTGGACAATTTTATTAAACTGACAAACATAAAGAAAAAAGATAAAATTAGTTGTAATCACAAATTTAGGCTTTACATTAAATGTAATCTTTTGACATTGGCCTCATCTGTCATAAGGACCATATACAACTCACAAACCTATAAATATTTAAAACGGCCCTCTGCCCTTTACTTTCCATGCAAATTACGAGAGCAAGTAAAAAAAAAAAAAAAATCCAAAAAATTACAAAAGAAAAACTGCTCTAAGTAGGTCACAAAAAAACTTTACCAAAATCTCCTAATGTTCCCTTAATGGGCCATCAGATGAGAACAACAAACTGCGTGAGAGCTAAAGATCTGCGTATTTTTCTACTTGTTAAGAGGAGGTGCAAACCTTACCACTGAAAGCATCGAACTCCAACAAAACTAACCCATGACTTGGTTGGGAAGTAGGGAGGCCTAAGTTCTTGATAAACAAATGCACAAGTGATCAGCTGGGGTACCAACTGGAGAAATAATTTTCACATTCCTGCCCAACTATAACCACTTGCCTGAGATCAAGAACAGTATTTTTTTTTTTAATATTTGAAGTAGAAACTACCAAAATTTCCCTCAGTAATGCATAAGGTAATTTCATTCTGATAGGTTTTACCTCAAGCAGGAATAAAATTAGCTGGACTCAAACTTAATTCACGGATGTTTTAACAAAACAAGTGGCTCATCTTTAAGTCTTAAGATGCTATCTCAATAGTTAACATTCTCTGAATGCAAATAATTGAAATTGCCACAGAAGAAGAGTTACAAGTAACACAGTGTTGTATTGTTACTTACACAGGCAACACCGACAAAGGTAAGACCTTGTCCAGACAACATTTAGACCCTTTATCTATCTATTGCTACTTTCTGTTAAGAAACATCGGGAAAGTGTTTGATAAACAGAAACACTCCTTTACCAGGATGTGCACTTCTGGCTGCAGAAACTCCTTAAGGACAGATCCTTAAAACTGTTCAAACAAAATATCTAACACAGCAAAACAGACAAAACTCTTATAAAAAGAAAAAAATGCTTTAAAGTCACTCAACTCAAAATTATACCCATCTTGTGGGGGGGGGGGGGCGTAATTCAGAGCAGTCAGTCCCAAAACGACTGCACTTGTGTCTCAAGTAGAGACTTTAGTTAGTAACGTCGAGTTAACGATTTGAACCTGTAACACAGTAACAAGCATCTCATCAAGCCAAGGCGTACCCTGGCTTTAAAATACCCTCAAATATTAACTGGCCCAGAAAAACAGAAACCCAAGTCGTGGAAGGTGAGCAAGGCATCTTCCACGCGTCGGCGCCTACGCAGGAGCCTAGCAGAGAAAACCCCGGACCAGCGCCCTGAACGCAGACCCCCACCCACGAAGACGACCCCGACTGCCCGAGCGCACTCGCCGCCGCAGGGTCGAGGGGGCGCGGTCCCCGGCGCCACCCTCTCCACCCCGCGCGCCTCCCTCGACCCGAGGCCGTGCGCTCCGAGGCTCGTCGCCCTGGACCTCGTGCGAGTCCATCTCCTCCAAAGCCGGCTCCGATGGGGGAAGGAAAAGCAGCGGGAAAAAACGGATCCCGGGTCCGGCCCCGGGGCCTCGCCTCCCACTGGCGGGAACTTCCCCCGGCCGCGGCCGCCCGTCCCGGGAGGGGGGCG
>NW_007079828.1:203191-204102 GCF_000164805.1 Carlito syrichta | reverse complement strand
GTTGGGGTGGGGGCGGGGGACGCGTCCCGTGCGGCGGCCGCCACTCGGACTTTGGCTCCCACACCCGCCCCGGCTCGTCCTCGTCCTCGAGCCTCCCCGCCCCGCCCACGCCGCGGCGTACCTGCGCGGCTGGGCTGGAGAGGAACAAGCTCTGCTCCACAGCACTGAGGACAGCAGGAACCCCTCACGCAACTGCGTCCGCACACACGCGTGCTTAGCCGCCGGCCTATATAACCGCGACTCAGCCTAACGTGTCTGGGGGAGCAGGTGACCAATCCGGACTGCGTCCACCGGGCTCCTCGAACAGCGATTGGGTACTGCTCTAGGATGGAGGCGTGGCTCTTGATGGGCTTTGACTCAGGCCTATGAAAATGTGAGGATCTCGTTTCCCTAGCAACGGATTGGCACTAAGAGGAGCCAGTAACGGGAAGGCACAGCGGAAAGAAGGGTGGGCCGCTCTTTGATCGATACCCATGGTAGCCAATAGATGTGCGGGGCTGCTCTCATTCGTTCAAAGGTCTTCTCTTGGGTGGCGATCCGTTGTCCAGGCAGGAGCGGTTGCTCCACAAGGTGGGGCCCGTGTGCTTTGGGGAAGTAAACCCCAAGCAGCCAGGAGGCGGGCGCCCGGGAGGCCAAGGGAGAGCGCGGCCAATCGCAGCACCGGAAGGGGCTGATTGACTCGGGGGTTGGACCGCTCGGACGAGCCGGAGCCCAGGGCTGCCGTGCCCTCTGGGGGGTTATGGGGCCGTGGGGGCTCCGGCTTCCGTCCTCGTCCCTTTCTTTCCTTCGCTGGTTGGGTCGCTCTGTGAGGCGCCCTCTTCCGTCTCTCCCGCGCAGTTTGGGAGCCGGGGGGACCGAGGGACAGTTTCCCGGGTTTTCCCCTTTTGAAATGGCAACTCGTCCCAGCCCCG
>NW_007079828.1:201761-202432 GCF_000164805.1 Carlito syrichta | reverse complement strand
AGCAGAGGAGCGCGGCCGGGAGGCTTCTCCCGGGGGGCGCCAAGAGGCCGGGCGCGGTGGCTCAGGCCTGGGGCCCCAGCACTCGGGGAGGCCGAGGCGAGAGGGTGGCCGGAGCCCGCGGGTGCGGGACCGGCCTGGGGAGCCTGGCGAGCCCCCGCCTCTACCGCAAAGCCAAGAAATTAGCCGGGCGGGGGAGCGCACGCCTGGAGTCCCCGCCCCCTGGGAGGCTGAGGCGGGAGCCTCCCGAGCGCAGCAGGTCGCGCGGCTGCGGTGGCCCTGAGCGTGCCACTGCAGTCCGGCCCGGGCAGCGGAGTGAGACGAGGCTGCAACTCAAAAAGAAAAGGGCGCGCGAAGAGACCTGCATTTTTCAAAATGACGTTGCGCCGGGGACAAGGCTGGGAGCAGACTGGTGAAGTTTGGCCGCGTGGCATGTGCCCTGTGAGAGGATGTGGCTGCTCTAATCACTTTCGGAGGGAGTTTTAAGGGATACGCTCTTTTTGCCAGGCAGGCTGGCAGTTTCTAATAAAATGTGCATAACCCCAAACGACAACAACACTTCCTGGTTGATAGCCACATCTGTTATACAAAGTCCAGGAGCCAGGCGCCTTCCTGGATTCTTTACAAGAACGACCTCAGTGTGACAACTTCATTTCCCATCTCGGGGTGGGCGG
>NW_007079828.1:201226-201696 GCF_000164805.1 Carlito syrichta | reverse complement strand
ACAAAAAAAAAAAACGAGCCGGGCGTGGCGGCATGTGTCTGTAGTTCCAGTTCCTTGGAAGGCCGAGGCCGAAGGATCACCTCAGCCCAGCAGTTCGAGGCTGCAGTAGCTGTGAGCGTACCACTGCACTCCAGCCTGGACGATAGGAATGAGACTCCAACTCAATAAAAAAAAAAAAGAAGAAACAAGAATAAAATATACATAATAGCTTATCTAATCTTCAAACCGTCCATTTCGACCGGGAAAGAAGTCAAATAATTGTTCAGTCATCAAATTGTGCAAAATGATATTTTGCAAATGTTGGCAAGGATTTGGGAAAATCATATCTTGCTAGTACAAAATATAAATTGACATAACCTTTCCTTTTTTATTTTTATTTTTTTATTTTTCGAGTTGGAGTCTCACTCTGTCGCCCAGACTGGAGGGCAGGGGCCGCTCCCGGCCACCGCAGCCTCGACCTGCTGGGCTCC
>NW_007079828.1:198282-200601 GCF_000164805.1 Carlito syrichta | reverse complement strand
CCTGAGCCCGCGGGTTCGAGACCCGCCTGGGCAACTTGGCAAGACCTCATCTCTACAATAAATCAAACAAATTAGCTGGACATGGTAGCGCACGCCTGTAGTTCCAGCTATTTGGAAGGCTGAGGCGGAAGAATCGCCGGAGCCCAGCGGTTCAAGGCTGCGGTGGCTGGGAGCATGCCACTGCACACTTCTTTTGAGACTCCAACTCAAAAAAAAAAAAGATTGAGCATGGGCACTGCTGGGGGGGTTGGGGCATGTGACAACACAAAGAATACCTGAGCCACTACTAGGGATAGTGAGGGCCAGTTAGAAGCCCAAATGTCACCTGCATGCTGCCTACTTATGTAGTTAATTCTCACTTGCACCCCACATCTCTATAATAAAAAAAATTTCTAAAGATTGAGCCAGTTTATGTGTGCATATATTTGTCTTTGTATATATTTACATGTTTTTAAAAATATGTAACGATATTATATACATAAAACGCAAATTTTGAGAGCACATTGTTAATATTCAAAAGCATCTTTCAGGCCGGGTACAGTGGCTCACGCCTGTAATTCCAACACTTTGGGAGGCTGAGGCAGGAGAATGGCTTGAGCCCAGGAGCTCAAGAATGGCCTGGACAACATAGCAAGACATCATCTTTTCCAAAAAAAAAAAAAAATTAGCCAGGCATGGTGGCACACGCCTGTAGTCCCAGCTACTGGGGAGGCTGAGGCAGGAGAATCACTTGAGCCCAGGAGGTTGAGGCTGAAGTGAGCTATGATCGTGCCACTGCACTCCAGCCTGGGTGACAGAGTGAGACCCTGTCTTAACAAAAAAAGGAGAAAGAGAAGAAGATAACAGATAGCTCTTCTAAGCGGAAGTCTTCAGGAGCTGGTGATTATCTCCCCCTCACCACCACGTTCAGTGTTTTGGTCCATTCTTGCTGCTACAACAACATACCACAAACTGGGTAATTTACAAGTAATAGAAATGTATTCCTGACAGTTCTGGTGTCTGATGGGAACCCAGACTCTGCTTCTAAAGTGACCATTGTGTCTTTACATGGCAGAAGGACAAAAAGAGCTTGGAGTTCTCTCTGCAGCCTCTTTTATAAGTTTACTAATTGCATTCCTAAGGGCTCTGCCATCATGACTTCATCACCTCCTGAAGGCCCCACTTCTTAGTACTGTCACATTGGTGATTGTTTCAACATGAATTTTGGGAGACACAATTAGACCATCACATTCGGTGCCATTCCGTGTGGTGACTCCCCCTCAAACTGGGCCCCTGAGCAAAAGTGATCTGCACCTCCAACTTCAGTCTACTCAGTCTGTGGCAGGTATGTCACATGAGAAATAAACCTTTGTGGTTTTAAGCCATTGACATTTTGGGATTATTTGTGACAACAGGACCTGACCTATCCTGCCAGTTACAGACATGTTTTCAGATCTTTCTACTTTTCAGGAGACATTAAAAATCTAGGTTATCTGATTCAGTGTTCTTTTGAAAAAGCATTTTATTTATGAATGTACAAAAATATTTTGCAGGTCAGGAGTGGTGGCTTACGCCTATAATCCCAGCACTTTGGGAGGCCAAGGTGAGAAGATTGCCTCAGCCCACAGATTTGAGACCAGCCCGGGCAAATTGGCAAGACCTCATCTCTACAATAAATTTAAAAACAAAAAAATTTTAGCCAGATGTGGTGGTGTGTGCCTGTAGTTCTAGCTAGTTGGAAGGCTACGGTGGAAGGATCGCCTGAGCTCAGCAGATGGCGGTGGCCGTGAGTGTGCCACTGCACTCCAGCCTGGGTGACAAAATGAGAATCCAACTAAAAAAAAAAATTTACTCTCACTTAAAAAATGCATTCAAAATATTCTAAGACAAGCTGCTTCACCTCTTTTGTTTTGGTTTGTTTTTTGAGTCAGAGTCTCACTCTTTTGCCTAGGCTGGAGTGCAGTGGCACAATCACTGCTCACTGCAGCCACAACCTGCTGGGCTCAGGTGAGCCTTCCACCTCAGCGTCCCAAGTAGCTGGGACTACAGGCACACACCATCATGCCTGGCTAATGTTTTGATTGTGTGTGTGTGTGTGTGTGTGTGTGTAGAATCTAGGTCTCACTATGTTGCCCAGGCTGGTCTTGAACTCCTAGGCTCAATCAGTCCTCCCACCTTGGCCTCTCAAAGTACTGAGATTACAGGCCTGAGCCACCATGCCCAGCCTGCTTCACTCTTTTTTAAAACTACATTTTTTAGAATTTTTATTTTTATTTATTTATTTGAGTTGGAGTCTCACTCTGTCACTCAGACTGGAGTGCAGTGGCTGCTCCCAGCCAC
>NW_007079828.1:189344-198139 GCF_000164805.1 Carlito syrichta | reverse complement strand
TCCACGCCTGGCTAATTTTTGATTTATTGTAGAAATGAGGTCTCACCAAGTTGCCCAAGCGGGTCTCGAACCCATGGGCTCAGGCAATCCACTCACCTCAGCCTTCCAAAGCGTGGAATTACAGGCTGAGCCACCGAGCCCGGCTAGAATTTTTATTTATTTTATTTTATTTTAGTATTTTATATTATATTTTATTTTATTTTATTATTTATTTATTCATTTATTTTTTTTTTTTTTTTTTTTTTTGAGTTGGAGTCTCACAGTCACCCAGACTGGAGTGCAGTGGCCGCTCCCGGCCACCGCAGCCTCGACCTGCTGGGCTCCGGCGATCCTTCCGCCTCGGCCTTCCAAGTAGCTGGAACTACAGGTGTGCGCTCCCACGCCCAGCTAATTTTTTGATTCATTGTAGAGATGATGTCTCGCCAAGTTGCCCAGGTGGGTCTCGAACCCGCGGGCTCAGGCAATCCACTCACCTCAGTCTCCCAAAGTGCGGGATTACAGGCTGAGCCACCGAGCCCAGCTTGAACCATTTTTAAGCATACAATTCAGTGGCATTAGGTACATTCACAACGTTGTACAAGCACATTCAGTATTCTTAAATGTTGCCAACTAACACAAAGATAGGTTGACTAGCAACTGAATAAAATGTTTTCTAACCCCACCCCCGTCATGCTTGACACCATGCCACCCCTCATCAGCCCACAGCCCAGTTCAACTTCGTGGTCCTCTCTTCTCATGCCCTGGCTGCTCTAAGGACCCCTCTGGCTCAGAACCTTCGATCCTAGACTAAAGGTCCCTTAGTGGATAAAACAGTGAGGCAACCAGTGCTGGACAGTCAGAAACTCTGCCATTTTTTTTTAGTGGAGCCTTACTCTGTCACCCAAGCTGGTGTGCAGTGGCATGCTTATGGTGACCGCAGTCTCAACCTGCAGGGGTCAGGCGAGTCTTCTGCCTCAGCTTTCCAAGTTGCTGGAACTGCAGGCACAGGCCACCATGCCTGGCTAATTTCTTGACTTTATTGTAGAGACAAGGTCTTGCCAAGTTGCCCAGGCTGGTCTCAAACCCCTGGGCTCAGGCAATCCTCTTGCCTCAGTCTTCCAAAGTGCTGGGATTACAGGTGTGAGCCACTGTGCCTGGCTCTAAACTTCACTTTTTAAAATATATCTCCCTGTGGCCAGGCTCGGTGGCTCAGCCTGTAATCCCAGCACTTTGGGAGGCCTACGTGAGTGGATTGCCTGAGCCCGCGGGTTCGAGACCCGCCTGGGCAACTTGACGAGACCTCATCTCTACAATAAATCAAAACTTAGCTGGGCGTGGTAGCGGGCACCTGTAGTTCCGGCTACTTGGAAGGCTGAGGTAGAAGGATCGCCGGAGCCCAGCAGGTCGAGGCTGCAGTGGCCGGGAGCGGCCATTGCACTCCAGTCTGGGTTACAGAGTGAGACTCCAACTCAAAAATAAATAAATAAATAAATAAATAAATAAATAAATAAATAAATAAAATATATCTCCCTGTGATTCTTTTTTAACACATATTCATTATTAAAAATGTGGCAAAGGCTGGGCATGGTGGCTCAAGCCTGTAATCCCAACACTTTGGGAGGCCGAGGCAAGAGGATTGCCTTAGACTAGGGCTTTGAGACCAGCATGGGCAACTTGGTAAGACCTCATCTCTATGAGAAATCAAAAAATTAGCTGGGCATGGTGGCGTGTGCCTTTAATTCCAGCTACTTGGAAGGCTGAGGTGGAAGGATCCCCTGAGCCCAGCAGGTCGAGGCTATGGTGGTGGCCATGAGCTGACACTGTATTCCAGCCTGGGCAACAGAGTGAGACTCCAACTCAGAAAAAAAAGAGAGAGAGAAAATGCAGCAAAGTATTTAAAAAGGAAGTAAAAATCACCTATAATAGCTGAATAGGTGAGCGTATGAGGTCTAACAATTAAGTTCACAAACATCCTAGAAAAGGTGTTATATACCTCATTGCTGATTATCACTACGGTCACCTTTGAAGTACTCCCCTTGGGAAGCTATGTACCTATACCAGCACCTAGTTCACCCGTCAAAGCAATTTTGGAACTTTCTTTTTGGAATGGCCATCAGAGCTATCGTTGTGAGAATGTTGAAGTTTTAATCAGAGCAACGAACAAACATTAAATTTCTTGTTAAACTTGGAAAGAGTGGAAGTGAAATCAGGAACATGTGAGTCCAATTTTATGCGGATAATGCCATGAAAAAAACAGCGGTGTACAAATGGATTGATTGTTTTTCTGAGGAGACAGAAAGTATCACTGATAGGCCAGGCACGGTGGCTCATGACTATAATTCCAGTGCTTTGGGAGGCCGAGGTGAGAGGATTCCCTGAGTCCACGGGCTTGAGACCAGCCTGGGCAACTTGGCAAGACCTCATCTCAACAAAAAATCAAAAAAGTAGCCGGGTATGGTGGTGCATGCCTGTAGTTCCAACTTCTTGGAAGGCTGAGGCAGAAGGATCACCTGAGCTTAACAGGTTGAGGGTGCAGTGGCCATGAGCATGCCACTGCACTCCAGCCTGGGAGATGGAGTAAGAGACTCCAATAAAAAAAAAAAAATTAGAGCCGGGCTCGGTGGCTCAGCCTGTAATCCCGCACCTTTGGGAGGCTGAGATAGTGGATTGCCTGAGCCCGCGGGTTTGAGACCTGCCTGGGCAACTTGGAGAGACTTCATCTCTACAATAAATCAAAATGAGCCGGGCATGGTAGTGCACGTCTGTAGTTCCAGCTGCAGGGAAGGCTGAGGCAGAAGGATCGCCGGAGTCTAGCAGGTCAAGGCTGCGGTGGCCGGGAGCAGCTGCTGCACTCCAGTCTGGGTGACAGAGTGAGACTCCAACTCAAAAAAAAAAAAAAAAAAAAAAAATTAGAATGAGCAACAATTCCACATCTAGTTTATTCTACACAGAATTATACACACAGACATATGGGTATGGGCTGTCATTATATCAACATCATTAAAAGATTGGATGCAACCTATATGTCCATCAGTGGGGGACTACATCAGGAAAGAATGTTGTCACAGTCTGACTGTGTTCTTATGCCTGCTGTCCAGAAAAGCCAAGACTGAAGCAGCCATTACACTGGAAAAAAAGTTTAATATCACAAAGCAGCTGAGCAAGGAAGGGCATGTAGATAATCTGCCTTCCTGAAAATTCAGAGGCTAGCTGGGTGTGATGGCTCACACCTGTAATCCCAGCACTTTGGGAGACTCAGGCAAGAGGAATGCCGGAGCCCACAGGTTCAAGACCAGCCTGAGCAACATGGCGAGACCTCATCTCTACAATAAATCAAAAAATTAGCCAGGTGTAGTGTAATTCCAGCTACTTGAAAGGCTGAGGTAGAAGGACTGTCTGAGCCCAGCAGGCTATACACTCTTCTTTGGTTTTACAATAGATGCTACCTATAAAGCAAGTCTACCTATAAAGCAAGTCCTGGGACCACTGGCTACTGGTCCCTGGGCAGAGCGTCATTATAGAGGTAGTTTAGGAGGAAGGTATGGGGGAGGTGGGGTCCTTGGAGATTGGAATGCTTTCTATTCTTTAGCCTCCACTTTTGTATCTCTATAGCCTTAGGTTCATTATTTGTTTAAAGGAATTTTTTTCAGAGGAGAGGGTCTCACTATGTTGCTCGGGGTGGTCTCAAATACCTGGCTTCAAGTAATCCTCTCACCTTGGACTCCCAAAGTGCTGTGATTGCAGACATGAGCCACCACACCCAGCTGAAAATGTTTATCAGCCCTGTAGGGCAGCTTCCCCCCTCTCCAGAGGTCAGGACATGCAGATAATCAATTGCCCTCTATTGGAGTGAAAGCACACTTAGAAACAACCGGGCTCAGGTCTCTTCTACGGCTTTTACCCCATGGCCTGATTTTACTTATTCGTTTGTTTTGAACTGGAGTCTCACTCAGTGCAGTGGCACAATTACAGCTACCACAGCCTCCGCCTACTGAGCTCAGGTGATTCTTTTGCCTCAGTCTTCCAAGTAGCTGGAACCACAGGTGTGTACCACCACACCTGTCTGATCTTTTTGATTTATTGAGAGATGAGGTCTCGCCAAGTTACCCAGGCTGGTCTGAAACCCATGGGCTCAGGCAATCCTTTCACCTCCACCTCTCAAAGTGCTGGGATTACAGGCTTCAGCCATGCCTGGCCCTGATATTAGCTTTAAATAGGCGGTTTCAATGTGTCGGGGGCAAGTAACAAGAAGGCTGATAGCTGCAGGTGAAATAAACATGGACTTGCATTTATCACAGAGGAAGTCTGGAGCCAGCTGTGGCTGGCACTGCCCATTGTCAGAATCAGCATCTCTGTGACTCTCTTGGCATTGCCTTCACAGTTGTAAGAAGGTGAACTTGCACTCTAGATGGCATATCAGTGTCCTAGGAAGGAAGGGAGTGCTGTCTACTACATTTGTGAGAAAAGCTGAAGTTTGCCCAGAAGCCTCCCGGCAGACTTCTGCTTTTATCTCTTCAGCCGGAGTCATATCATATGGGCACACCTGGCTGCAGGTGAGGATGAAAAAGCAAATATTTAGGGATCCCAGCCTGTAGCATAGCAAGAATTAAAAGCCTGAGAAGGGGTGTTGGGTTAGCCAAGTAATGCTTTTCTGCCATAGGGACTGGTGAAAAACATTATGGCACAAATGAATAATAGAACACCATGTAGCACTTGAAACAATGATGGAGATTGATATTTAGCATGAAAGAATCATCTCTAAAGATAGTTTATCGGTGAGAAAAGCAGGGTGCAGAATTATATACTGTGTGCCTTTTGTTTAAGTAGAGGTCAGGACAGGAGGGAGACTCGACTTTTCACTGTGCACCTACTTGCGCCATTTGAGCATTTTTTTTTTTTTTTTTTAGAGTTGGAGTCTATTACCCAGGCTGGAGTGCAGTGGCACACTCACGGCCACTGCAGCCTCGACCTGCTGGGCTCAGGTGATCCTTCTGCCTCAGTCTTCCAATTAGCTGAAACTACAGGTGTTTGCCACCACACCCAGCTAATTTTTTTATTTATTCTAGAGATGAGGTCTCGCCAAGTTGCCAGAGCAGGTCTGGAACCCGTAGGCTCAGGCAATCCTCTCACCTGGGCCTCCCAAAGTGCTGGGATTATAGGCGTGAGCCACTGCGCCAAGCCTATACTCATATTTATATAGGAACTATAATTCAGTGCATTTTCCTCCTCTCTTTGATAGGTCTTCATTTGCCATCCCTAGTGTGTCTCCACCATGCTGTCTTCTCATGAAGCTGCTCCCTCTCCCTCTCCTTCTCCCCCCCCTTCCTCTCCCTCTTTTTCCTCTGCTTAACCCTCTATCCCTCACAATTCTCTAAACCATTTGCTCTTTTTCAGTTGTGGATGGCTTGTGTAGTACACTGTTGTCTTTGCCTTTGGGAAGGATTTCCTTCCCTCATTCCCACCCCCACTCCCAGCAATCTTGCTATCCCTAGGCCCAGTGCACAATTGTTCCAGTGCTAGAGAGATGCTGAGCCTTGCCTGTGCTGAACCTAGGTTGCCAGCACCCCTCCACTCCTCTTCCTTCCCTCCTTCCTTCCGGCTTAGGGAATTCCTGGCAGGTGGGTAGGGTGTAGAGTTAAGGGGTATTTTGTCAGTAGGGGAAGATTCTTTGCCAGGGAGGTCAGCAGGGGGGCTAATGATGTAAATGAGAGTTCTTGTATCTTTTTTGCTAAAGCAGTTTGCATACATTATCATCTTTAGCCTAACAATACTGAAAAGTAGGCTTCTTTGAGGGAACTGTCCTGTTTTGTGTGTGTGTCCTGGTTTGCTTGGAACCATCATGGTGTTTGCCTGCTGTCCTGGCAAAATTATCAACAGCATCCCCTTTCACTCTCAAAAGGTTTGAACAAAAAATTGTACAGTCACTTTAACTAGTTTCCATGTGAGGATATTGAGGCTTCGAGAGTAAATAAAACTGCCCAATGCCACACAGCTGGTAAATGATAGGGCTGAGATCAAACCCTGGTCTGTGTGACTCTGCTATGGACTACACTCTAGAAATCCATAGAATGTCTCCAACATTCACTCATTGATAGTCTAACCCCCTTTAACTCTAACAGGGGTTAGAGCCTGTGAGGTCATAAGAGTGGGGCCCTAATCTGACAGTTGGTACTCATAAAAAGAAGGAAAGCAGGCTGGGTGTGGTGGCTCACACCTATAATCTCATCACTTTGGGAGGCTCAAACCAGAGGACTGCTTGAGCCCAGGAGTTCCAGACCAGCCTGGGCAATATAGCGAGACCTCATCGCCACAAAAAAATTTAAAAATGTTTCCGGGTATGGTGAAACACACTGTAGTTCTAGCTACTCGGGAGGCTGAGGCAGAAGGATTGCTTGAGCCCAGAAGGTCTAGGCTGTGGCGAGCTGTGATCATGCCACTGCACTCTAGCCTGGGCAAGTGAGACCTGATTCAAAAGAAAAAAGAAGAAAAAGAAGAAAAGTGAGCCAGGCTCGGTGGCTCAGCTTGTAATCCCGCGCCTTTGGGAGGCTGAGGTGAGTGGATTGCCTGAGCCCGCGGGTTCGAGACCGCCTGGGCAGCGAGACCTCATCTCTACAATAAATCAAAAAATCACCTGGGCGTGGTAGCGCATGCCTGTAATTCCGGCTACTTGAAAGGCTGAGGCAGAAGGATCACCGGAGCCCAGCAGGTCGAGGCTGCGGTGGCCGGGAGCGGCCACTGCACTCCAGTCTGGGCGACAGAGTGAGACTCCAACTCAAAAAAAAAAAAAGGAAGAAAAGTGCTCACTCTCTATCATGGAAGGATATGGGGAGAAGGCGGCTGTCTGCAAGCCAGGAAGAGAGCCTTCACCAGCAGTTGAAGGGGAATGCCCCTTGATCTTGGACCTCCCAGCCTTCACTGTGAGAACAACTGTGAGAAAAATGAATTTCTGTTGTTTAAGCCACCCAGTCTGTGCTGTTTTGTTATACCAGCTCGAGCAGACCTAGGCAAACTCTAATATCCATGTTCCTTCCCCTCAACATGCTCGAGGTGGACTCCTCTCCAGGGCCAGTGTGAGCTAACCACTGCTACTCGCCTGGACTAAGCTGTTCCATTTGTCTCGCTTGAACTCAGGCCAAGGAGGAAGCCATTATCCCCTTCCTTAAGCTAAAGTAGGCAACTTGCTGTCACTCCCTGTATCGATCTGGGTTCAATCAGAAACCACAGGAAAGTTTAAAGATTATAAAACTGTAGTAGTGAGGGATTGGTTAGTAAGAAGAGAATTTGAAAGAATATAAAAATAGCAGATATAAGGAACAGTTGCTGCCTATAAGGCTAAGACAGAGAGCTCAAGGAAGATACGCTCCACTCCAGCTCTGCACCCTGGTCCGCAGGCTGAGATTCAGTCCTTGTTGTGAAGGGAATGGCTGCAGCCCACTGAATGGCAGAGAAGTGACTGTGGTGCTGTGCTGGTGGAACTTGCTAGAAATTCACCCTCTAGGCTGGAAAACTATGCTCTAGGATACTAGAGAAAGATGCCTCTCCAGGGAGGCATCTCCCTGGAGGCACTGTTATCAAAACCACCCAAGGGGGTAGGGTAATGAGGGAAGCTGCTGGCTGCTGCTGGTCCCTGACCACAGAAGTCTGGTGCTGGGGAAACTGTGCTCAGAAGCTGGGCATGGGGCAGCCACACAGACTTGCAGCAGCCTAGTGGCACCAGAAAGAACGCCTTTTCTCCTTCTGTGTCTCTCCAGAGCCTTACTGACAAAGCTTGACATCCTGCCATTTCTATTTAAAGGGTCTAGATCCATTTTCACAGAGTGGGCAAAAAGGATGAACTGGAACTGAGAGGCAGTGAGCGGGTGGATAACCGGTGCACTTCTGCAGAAAGGTTTCATGTATGAAGACTATCGGCTTGCTCAGCCCATGGCCTCCAAAACCACAGGGAAGAGGAAGACTAACAGTGCATTTTGAAATGAAGGGAAGCATAGCCAGGGTAAGGCTTATAAATAGGGGTTTTAATAAGCTCTCAACTACTGATTTGGACTGAGCCCCCGGCCGGGAATAACCAAAGGCATACCCAGGGGTGTGCGTGCGTGTGTGTGTGTGCGTGCGCGTGCGCGCGCGCGCGCGCCCGAAGTCTTAGGACTTGGCATGTCTGTTTCTCCGCAAGTGCCCTAGAGCAACGCTGCCCCCATCTGTCGCCACGCGTGGCCGAGTCTCAGGTCTTCCTCAGTCCGGCCCTCCTCTCTGTGTGCAGCGTCTCTGCCACCCAAACCACGGCCACTCTCGTCTCCCATCTCTCCTGCAAGCTGATCCCGGGGCCTCAAGTCCTGTTCCCCCACCTTCCCAAACAGCCTTTCTGTACCCTTCCCCCGCAACTCAGATGTTACCAGTTCCAGAAGCCTCTTCTCTTCCAGAACCGCCCCCACCCCACTCCAGTGGGAGCCGCGGACCCTTTCCCTGCTCCCAGGACCCAGCCGCTTTCGCAGCGACAGTCACTGCCTGCTCCCCTCGCGGCCTGCGAGGCTGTGTCCTTCCCACCGCAGCGTCGTGGACGGCTGGGCCCAATACACCCCGGCGGAGCGACACGAGTGAGGTGTTCCCGTGGGGAGGCACCGGCCCGGCCTCAGTGCCCTCGCTTCGTCTTCCCCCACACAGCCTGACTCGGAGGAGGCGTCCTTAAGAAGGCCACCCGAGCCGGGCTCGGGGGCTCAGCCGGCAGTCCCGCGCCTTTGGGAGGCTGAGGTGAGTGGATTGCCTGAGCCCGCGGGTTCGAGACCCGCCTGGGCAGCGAGACCTCATCTCTACAATCAATC
>NW_007079828.1:189054-189324 GCF_000164805.1 Carlito syrichta | reverse complement strand
ATGCCTGTAGTTCCAGCTACTCGGAAGGCTGAGGCGGAAGGATCGCCGGAGCCCAGCAGGGCGCCAGAGTGAGACTCCAGCTCAAAACAAAAACAAAAACAAACAAAAAAGAAGGCCACCCACCTCTTGCCCCGCTCAGTTGAGGCGGGCGTCCATGGGCTCCGCCTGCCTGGGCAAGGCCGCGTGGCCTGCGGCGGCCGGGCCAGCGCCCCCACCCAAATCCCCTGGCAGGGAGGGGGCGGAGCCTACCCGGCGGCCGGGGGCGTGGCC
>NW_007079828.1:186916-188879 GCF_000164805.1 Carlito syrichta | reverse complement strand
CAGGCCGCGGCTGTCGTCCTTCTGCCTGCCCCCGCGTCCCGCCCCCGGCTTTGCGACCCCCCGGGAAATGGGGTCGGAAGGAATCCGACCTAGGAGTCCGGCCGGCGGAGTGCGAGGCCTCCAGGATTGCAAGCCACACTTCCCTGCATGCCCGGGGCACGTCCGAGAGGGCGGGGGGTGGGGCTGGGGGCTCCTTAGGAGGACTCAAGGGGTGGGGTGCAGTCGGACCGGGCGGCCCCCGCCTGCAGGAGGCCGAGGACGCCCCGGGCAAGTCGGGGGGCCCTGCTGTTGCCTCACGGACGGGGCAGGCTTCAAGAGGCTCCAGCTTTCCTCGCTTCCCTTGTCCTCTGTAGCTTGTTCAGCGCTTTCCACCTTTTCAACCCGTCTCTTTCTCAGCCTGAAACCAGGAGCCCCAGAGAAGTTCAGGACTCCCCACTCCACCAGGTCGCGGGGGGTTCAGCAGCAGTGTTAGGGGAGCGGGTGCCTGCCTCTGCAACCCACTCATTGCTCACGGCTTCATTTTTTAGGTGGAGAATTAAGGATTTTTTAGCAGACAAAAAAATAAAATAAAATAAAAAGCCCAGTCACTTCTTCGTCATCTTGAAAGTTGAGCAGTACTGGAATTGAGCCCTTTTATCTTCAGGATCCTGGTCTCTCCTGGCCTGGCCACGTGGAAAGCACCTGGCAAAAGCAGTCACACCGGCTGGGGAAGAAGCCCTGGTCTCACAACTGCATCCTGGTTGGGGTCACATGATGTTTAGCTCTTTCCTCCAGGGTGCCTCGTTCATGGCTCTGGACCAGGCCAGTATCCAGAGGCACGCCTACAGACACCCTGTATCTTTTTTTTTTTTTTTTTTGAGTTGGAGTCTCACTCTGTCGCCCAGACTGGAGTGCAGTGGCCGCTCCTGGCCACCGCAGCCTTGACCTGCTGGGCTCCGGCGATCCTTCCACCTCAGCCTTCCGAGTAGCTCAAACTACAGGTGCGCGCTACCACACCCAGCTAATTTTTTTGATTTATTGTAGAGATGAGGTCTTCCCAAGTTGCCCAGGCGGGTCTCAAACCTGCGGGCTCAGGCAATTCACTCACCTCAACCTCCTTGTATCTTAGCAGATCCCCTGGGCAGAGCCATAAATATCTCAGATGTCATTTCCCTTGGGTCTTGCCTGGTGCCTTGAGATAAATCCTCAACAACCCAAAGTATTGACAGGTAACCTGATAGACCTGATAGAATCAGCCCTACCAGTGGAGCAGTCCCTGTGACAATGTTAGAGGACAGCATTGATTGCCCTGGGACTAGGGGAATGGGGGCCACCAGGTTTTTTGTGGGGAGTGGTGGCGAGGGAAAGGGCAGCAGGATGATTAATCTGTGTGTAGGCACAAAAGTCCCTTCCAGGGATCTTGACAATAGTTCCTCTCAAGCACATGATCAGAATGAGGAAGGCATGAGGTACCTTACCATATCTGGCCGAAGATAGGAGAATGTTAGTCAGGGGACTGCCTCAAAGCTGGAAGGAAAGAGTGTGTTACCTGAGGGCTTTCTTCAACTAATGCTTATGAGCCCAGGGTTTGGGATCCCAGAAACCTCTGCGAAAAGCTGTGCCCCAACTTGTCAGCAGGGGCCCTCAGACAAATTGCTCTATGTCTCTGCCTTGATTTCCTTAACTGTAGAATGGGGATAAGAACTGGGACCTCACAGGACTGTTGCTAGTGGTAACTGGAAAAATGCCAGAAAAACAAGTAGCACAGCCACGAGCATATCTAATCCCCAAGAAATGGTGGCCCTGTTATAGACATAGGACAAGCAGGGTGGAACTGTAGGCAGGCGGGTTTCAATCTTACTTTATAACAATAACCTCAGTGGTTAAGAGTTCAGGCTTTGCCGGGCTCGGTGGCTCAGCCTGTAATCCCATGCCTTGGGAGGTTGAGGTGAGTGGATTGCCTGAGCCCGCGGGTTCGAGACCC
>NW_007079828.1:173462-186693 GCF_000164805.1 Carlito syrichta | reverse complement strand
AATTAAAAAAAAAAAAAAAGAGTTGAGGCTTTGAGACTGTATCTAGTCCAGGCCCTGCTACTCACTTGTGTCACCCTGAGTTGAGTGACCTAACTCCTAAACTTCAGTTTCCTCATCAGTCAAGAAGGGATAATAATGGTAACTATGGTAACTACCTCATGGGATTGTGTGAAGATTAAATGCAATCATGCATGTCAAGTGTTTAGAACAAAGCAAACTCCCAGTCATTAGAGTGTTTGAAGATATTTTTAAAAGAATCCCAACTGGGCACAGGGGCTCACGCCTGTAATCCCAGCACTTTGGGAGGCTGAGGCAAAAGGATTGCCTGAGACCAAGGTTCAAGACCAGGGTGGGCAACTTGGCGAGCCCTCGTCTCTACAATAAAATCAAAAAATTAGCCAGGTGTGGTGGCGCATGCCTGTAGTTTCAGCTACTTGGAAGGCTGAGACGAAAGGACCACCTGAGTCCAGCAGGTCGAGGTTGAGGTGGCCATGAGCAAAAAAAAGAAAAAAGAAAAGGAAAAGAATTCCTTCTCTGGATAAAATGACCCCTTCCAGCCCCACTCTTCCAGTTCTGAGATCCTATGAAAGAATTGTATGGCTTACTGATTTTTTTTTTTTTGTCAGAGTCATAGTCTCACTCTGTCACCCAGGCTGGAGCGCAGTGGCATGCCCATGACCACCACAACCTCATCGACCTGCTGGGCTCAGGTGATCCTTCCGCCTAAGCCTTTCCAGTAGCTGGAAGTAAGGGGGCATGCCACCACGCATGGCTAATTTTTCTTTTAGTTTATTGTAGAAATGAGGTCTTGCCAAATTGCCCAGGCTGGTCTCAAACCCTTGGGCTCTGGCAATCCTCTTGCTTCTCCCTTGCAAAGTGCTGGGATTACATGTGTGAGCCATCATACCTGGCTTGACTTTTAAAGTCTACTTTGAGGACCCATTTTATAAGTCCTTATAAAAGACCCCAGAGGCCCCGAGGCGCCAGCACTGCCCAAAGTCATGCCCAAAGTGGTAGACCGATCTTGAGGTTCTCCTGTAAAGAGTGGATTATTGTCTATTAACAGATTTCTCATCACCTTCATATTTATTTTTGCCGCTCAGAGGTGGGGGAAGAGAGCACTGAACTGGAATGTGTCCCCTGCTGCTTTCTGACCTTTGTACTACAGGGGCTGAAAGACCTACTTTCTGCAGTCAGCAGCAGAAAGTTTTAGATATCTGTTGACCTTAGGTCCTTAACAAGTTATTCCTGCCCTTCAAATTGCTGAGAGGCAGAGTTATGGGGGTAGCAGTGCACTCTGCTGTTCTAGAACCAGCAGGAGCAGAAAAGGCCTGGGTTCACATTCATCCTCAGTCTGGACTCGACACATGACTGGAGACAGCTTAGTGGACCCCAGGAACTCCATGTTCCTCCTGAGTAAAGTAAGAAAAAAAACCCCTCCCCCCACACCTTGCAGGCTGAGTGAGGCCTACCTTAGATACACGACACAGGATTTGACACAGACTTAGCTCTCATGTTGGTCTTGCAAACCCTTTAGAGCTTTAGGTCAGTATGCAGGTGCAAACTACTGATGATTCTTGGTTGTCTGCTGGTTATCCTAGAGCAGGACTCCACAAGCATTTTCTTTGGGGGGGGTTGGAGTCTCACTCTGTCATCCAGATTAGAGTGCAGTGGCATGCTCACGGCTACCACAGGCTAGCCTTGACCTGCTGGGCTCAGGTGATCCTTCTGCCTTAGCCTTCTAAGTAACTGGAACTACAGACATGTGCCACCAGGCATGGCTAATTTTCTGATCTATTGTAGAGTCAAGGTCTCACTAAGTTGCCCAGTCTGGTCTCGAACCCCTGAGCTCAGGCAATCATCTCACTTCGGCCTGCCAGTGTGCTGGGATTATGGGATTATAGGCATGGGACACCATGCCAGCTTGTTTTTTTTGTTTGTTTTTTTTTTGAGTTAAGGTCTCACTGTGTCACCCAGGCTGGAGTGTAGTGACACAGTGCTGAGTCATCACAGCTGGACCTCGTGGGCTCAGATGATCCTCCTGCCTCAACCTCCTGAGTAGCTGAGATTAGAGGCACATGCCACCACGCCCAGCTAATTTTTTTTACTTTTTGTGGAAAAACGAGGTCTCAGTGTGTTGCCCAGGCTGGTTTCAAACTTGTGGCCTCAAGCCATCTTCCTTTTTCAGCCTCTCTGAATGCTGGGATTATAGCCATAAGCCACCATACCTGGCCAACAAACTTCTTTTTTAAAGGGCCAGATAGTAAATATGTTAGGTTTCATGATCCATAGGGTCTGTTTCAACTACTTGGCTCTGCCATTCTAGTGCAAAAGTAAACAAATAAGCTTGGCTATGTTTCAACAAAACTTTGCTTATAAAACCAGGTCATAGCCAGGCTCGGTGACTCAGCCTGTAATCCTAGCGCTTTGGGAGGCTGAGGTGAGTGGATTGCTTGAGTCCGCAGGTTCAAGACTCACCTGGGCAACTTGGCGAGACCTCATCTCTACAATAAATCAAAAATTAGCCGGGCATGATAGCACACGCCTGTAGTTCCAGTTACTTGGAAGGCTGAGGCGGAAGGATCGCCGGAGCCCAGCAGGTCAAGGCTGCAGTGGCCGGGAGCATGCCACTACACTCCAGCCTGGGTGACAGAATGAGACTCCAACTCAAAAAAAAAAACCAGGTCATATGTAAGCTGTGGTTTGCCACGCCATGTTCTAGAACACCATCTCAAACTGTGACCTGGTTGTCTTTTTAAAATAAGAATTCTGATTCGGGACATCTGGGATGGGACCTACAGACAAGATTTTGTAGGCTGGGCACAGTGGCTCACACCTGTGATCCCAGCACTTTGGGAGGCTGAGGTGGGAAAATTGCTTGAACCCAGGAGTTCAAGACCAGCCTAGGAAACGTAATGAGTCCTCGTCTCTACAAAAAGTCCAAAAATTTCCTGGGCATGGTGGCATGTGTCAGTAGTCTCAGCTGCTTAGGAGGATGAGGTGGAAGGGATCACCTGAGTATAGGAGATCGAGGCTGCTGTGTGCCATGATCATGCCATTACACTCCAGCCTGGTAGAGTAAGACCCCGACTCAAAATAAATTAATAGATTGAGACAAGATTTTGTAATGCCCAAGACTTTGTTCCCCCAGAAATTGTTGTTATTGGATAGTCATGAAACAAGCTGAAAAAATCCTAACTAAAAGAAAGGAAAACTTGACCATTTTCTTCAAGGCAGATTTTGCAGATTTGGCCTCAGTAAAAGTAGTTGTCTCTGAGTTACAAAGACTGAACAGTCTGGCACTGGAAAGCCCAGCTGCTTGACCCTCGGTCTCAGTGTCCTCTGTAAAGCCAGATGACAGCCCAGATACAACAGTGTTTAGAGCCTTGGGAAGCATTTGAGAAGCCACTCAGCCCTGTTTTTCTCAGCTCTGCGGTTTTGCCTCCCTGTCCCTCCCCAGCAAGCTAAAAATGGGGTCTCAGTCAGGCACGGTGGCTCATGCCTGTAATTTCACACTTTGGGGGTGGAGGCAAAAAGATTGCCTGAGCTCAGGGGTTCAAGACGAGCCTGAGCAACATGGCGAGACCTCGTCTCTACAGTAAATGAAAAAAATTAGCCAGGTGTGGTGGCATGCACCTGTGGTTCCAGCTACTTGGAAGGCTGAGTTGGAAGGTCTGAGCCTGAGCTCAGCAGGTTTAGCAATGGCTGTGAGCATGCCACTGTGCTCCAGCCTGGGTGACAGAGTGACGGCTCTGACTCAAATAAAATAAAATAATAATGGAGTCTCAGGGCCGCTCCTGATCCACAGAGCCAACAGGCAGGTGCCTGGAGGGCTGCACAGTCCTCAAGCTCCTGGTGATTCTTATCCATGCAGTTATGGAAAAACATGAGTTGGTTAAGAGCCTTTTGGTATAGAGCAGGGAACTGGCCCCTCTGGGGCAGAGATTTTGCCTGAGGTCTTCTGGCAAAAGATATATTGCTTTACCCAGAATTCCAGCTGAGATAATAGATCACCGAGGCTATCTTGGGTGCCAAGTACCACACTTAGAATCCTTTGTTCATTCCACTCACCACTCTAGAGAGGAACTCTTATCCTCATTTTGCAGATGTGGAGACCAAGGCACGAAGGAGTTTAGTAACTTACTCAGGACCACCCAATGAGTAGGTACCAGAGCTAGAATCTGAAGCCAGATTGATCTGATTCCAGATGTTCTCATTTTCTGAGATTTAAAAATAAGGGGAAGTATTGGTGTAAGTAATTTCTGTCTGAAAGCAAAGAAAGGAACCCAGAAGTTCTCAAACAGCCATGTCAATCATTCACCCAACACCATGTATGAAGCACCTACTGTCAGGCACTGTTTCAGGTATTGGGGATGCAGCGGTGATCTGAGCAAAAGCCCTATCTTCTGGGGGTTCACCTTCAGACCCTTGGTTTGATAGAGGTCCTGAAGACTGGGATATAGAGCTACATGAAGAACATAGGGACTGGGATCTCTTGCTGCCCAGCCTCCAACCCTCCAGGGCACCAGATCATTTCCCTGGATCCAGATGCTGCTTCTGAGAATAAGGTGCTTGCATGAGAGCAGATTTATCTGGGATTCTTACTAGACCTCGTCAATGTCCTGGCCCAGACCTGCCAATCAGAACCTGTGATCTGTGCAAGCTGCCAGGTAACTCTAATGCAGACAATGATTTCTTATATATAAATGGGCTACCAGACCAGTACTGCTCAGAGTCTGGGGATCCACATCAGAGTTGTTGGTCCTGAGACAAAGCCCTTAGCTTAGGAATTAGCATTTTGAAGGTAGGACTGGGAGAAAACCCATTTGAAGCCAACCCTCTAGCACTGCTGAAGAGTTTCTAGGGTAACCCACTGAATACAGCCTGCGAGATACAGACACCCTCGGTGGCACCCCCTTACGGCCAAGGAGCTGGGCTCAGCAACAGGCTCCTGATGGGGCCCATGCCAGCCAGGCCCCTGCAGGCACCTTGCCTCTGTGTTGGCTCCAAGTGGGCCTACAGGCTCGAGGGTGTGTGGGGGCGAGCTCATGGTCCCCTGTGTATTTCAGAAGCACGAGTTCTCCGTGGACATGACCTGCGAAGGCTGCGCTAAGGCGGTATCTCGGGTCCTCGACAAACTGGGAGGTGCGTGCATGGCTCTTGGTTGTGGGGGAACAGATGTGTCTGTGCGCATCATGTCAGATGCACACAGGCATGGCAGGAGGGGCTATCGTCTAAGCTGCTAGCAGCAGTACAATCAAAATGAGTCTTGGGCTCCTCTCTGTGCTCAGCGGCTTATGTGGTCACCTCATTTAATCACCACAACCATTCCAGGTAGCTTTTAAGCTGGAGGGAACTGAAGGTCAGAAAAGTTAAGTAACCTGACTGGGATCACGTAGCCAGTCTATGGCAGAGCTGGGATATGGTCAAATTAACTAGTAACACAGCGAACTCCGGAGCTCTCTGGCAGTACTAGTTAATATGTTGGTGATCTCCAGAGTGATACCTTTTGCTGTATGACACATTTGTTTTCTCTACTTTTAAAATTTTTTTGTAGAGACAGAGTCTTGCTATGTTGTCAAGGCTGGTCTCAAACTCCTGGACTCAAGTGATCCTCTGGCCTCAAGCGATCCTCCTGCCTCAGCCTCCCAAAGTGCTGGGATTACAGACATGAGCCACTACACCCAGCCTTTAATTAATCTTGAATCAGTCATGTGTAGAATTCTTAGGACACCTCTTTTGGACATACTTAGAAAATTATTATTCTCATCTTGCCCTCTGGGGAAACTGAGGCCCAGAGAGGACTGGAATCTGGCCCTGGGCCTGAATGAAATAATGACTGAGTTGTGATCAGTGTCCTTGTAGTGCTGGGCTTAGTCGGTCTTCTAAGATTTTCGTTTTATTTATTGATTGATTGATATTTTATTTTATCTTTTTGAGTTGGAATCTCACTCTGTCACCCAGACTGGAGTACAGTGGCTGCTCCCGGCCACTGCAGCCTCAACCTGCTGGGCTCCGGCGATCCTTCCGCCTCAGCCTTCCAAGTAGCTGGAACTACAGGCGCGCGCTACCACGCCCAGCTAATTTTTGATTTTATTGTAGAGATGAGGTCTCACCAAGTTGCCCAGGCGGGTCTTGAACCCGTGGGCTCAGGCAATCCACTCACCTCAGCCTCCCAAAGTGCTGGGATTACAGACTGAGCCACCGAGCCTGGCTAGATTTTTGTTTTTAAAACCCTAGCTAATAATGACACCTGGTTTTCACATGGCATCCACATGTCCACATGGATATGAACTCATGGGCAGTCCCTGAGCTAGACTTTGCATCTGTGGAACGGGGACGCTGATGCCAGTGGCCAGGACTTGTTGAATCCCACAGCGAGTCAGCGCTGGCCTCCAGCCCTGTGAACTGGGAGCCTCATCTGAGAGCCTCAGATAGTGGGGAGAACCTAGTGACTGACGTGCCACTGGCTTGGACTTGTCTCCCTGGGGCCTGGGTCACCTGGCTGTGGCATGGGAATGTCAGTCTGTACTAGCCTTTGCTGTGGATGCTTTGGAAATTAAACTCTGCCCGGGAGCCTCTTGACTAGAAAGAGGCACAGTTAGAGGAAGTGGGGCAGGCCCACTGCTTTTTTTTCTTTTCCTTTTTTTTATAGACAGGATCTTGCTCTGTCACCCAGACTGGAGTACAGTGGTACGATCATAACTCACAGCAATCTCAACCTCCTGGGCTCAAGTGATCCTCCTCAGTGTCCTTCACCATTCTCCTGAGTAGCTGCCACTGCAGGCACACACCACCATGCCTGGCTCCTTTTTTTTTTTTTTTTTTTTTTTGAGTTAGAGTCTCACTCTGTTACCCAGACTGGAGTGCAGTGGCACGCTCCCGGCCACCGCAGCCTTGACCTGCTGGTCTCCGGCGATCCTTCCACCTCAGCCTTCCAAGTAGCCGGAACTACAAGCGTGCGCTACCACACCTGGCTAGTTTTTGATTTATTGTAGCACTGCGGTCTCACCAAGTTGCCCAGGCGGGTCTCGAACCCGCGGGCTCATGCAGTCCACTCACCTCAGCCTCCCAAAGCGCTGGGATTACAGGCTGAGCCACCGAGCCCGGCTCCTTTTTACATTTTTGTTGAGCTGGGGTTTCGCTGTGTTTCCCAGGCTGGTCTCAAACTCCTGGCCTCAGTGATCATCCTGCCTCAGTCTCCCAAAGTTGGATCACAGGCATGAGCCACCGTCCCTGGCCTGCTTTCCTTCTTGACAGCTGAAGGACACCTGTCCAGGAACCTGGGCCCTGAGGAACACAGTCTGAAGTCCACTGTGTTTAACTATCCCAGAGCTTCTTCTGGCTCATCATGCTATCAGAATATTGATTCCAAAGAGGAGGGAGAGAACCTTCTGAACAGAGAAATCCAGAGTGCAGCAAGGACACATTGGGCTTTCTCCCCCAGGGACCTGTCATGTACAGATGCAGAGATTCTGACTAACTCTGTGCCATATGATTGTTTGTTTGGTTTTTGAGTTGGAGCCTCACTCTGTCTCCCAGGCTGGAGTACAGTGGCACGCTCACAGCCACCGCAGCCTCAGCCTGCTAGGCTCAGGCAATCCCTCCACCTCAGCCTTCCAAGTAGCTGAAACTACAGGCATACACCACCACGCTCAGCTACTTTTTTGATTTGTTGTAGAGCTGAGGTCTCACCAAGTTGCCCAGACTGGTCTCCAACCCCTGGACCCAGGCAATCCTCTCGCCTTGGCCTCCCAAAGTGCTGGGATTATAGGCTTGAGCTACCGTGCTCGGCATCATATGATTGTTAAGGCCCCTGGCGGGTACTAGAAGACCTGCCTCTGAACTTTGGCGGGTTTCACTACTCTCCCTACCTGTGACCCTTAAGAAGGCTCAGGTTGGTTTTCTGAGTTCCTGCAGGCCCCAGAAGAACAGTGCTGGGCTAAGGATCACAGACTCCTTGATCTGGAAGGGCCACAGAGCTGGCTGGCCCTGACTCCTTCATGTTCAGATGTGGCAGCAGGACTCGCCTGCCCGTGGCCACCAAGAGGTCAGTGGTGAGGCCTGGGCCTAGAATCCGTCTAGGACTTTCCCGCTGCATCCTCTTGTTACTGTAAGACTCTTTGTGGGTCCTTCCATGTGCTGCTGGGGAGCTTCACATTGGCACAGCCATTTAAGAGGGCAATTGTGCAACATCTCAACATTCAAAATGTGTTAGACCTCTGTTGCCTCCCAATTTCCATTCTGTGACTTTGTGGTATGGAAATGTTTTTGTAAGTTGTACAAGATATGCTTAAGTATGTTTACAATAGCATTATTGCAATAGTGAAAAATCAGAGCATCCTCGATGTCCTTCACCAGGGGATGGAGTAATTCGAGGGATGTGTGGTATGTCTACACTATGGAAGACTGCATAGCTTTTGAAAAAGAATGAGCCGGGCATGATGGCTCATGCCTATAATCCCAGCACTTTAGGAGGCAGAGGTGAGAGGGATGCCTGAGCCCAGGGGTTTAAGATCAGTCTGGGCAACTTGATGAGACCTAGTCTCTACAATAAACCAAAAAATTAGCTGGGCATGGTGGCTTGTGCCTGTAGTTCCAGCTACTTGGAAGGCTGAGGTGGAAGGATTGCCTGAGCCCAGCAGGTTGAGGCTGCGGTGGCCATGAGCGTGCCACTGCACTCCAGCCTGGGCGACAGAGTGAGACTCCAATTCAAAAAATAAAAATAAATAAAAAATAAAAAAGAATGGAGTCTGTGTGTGCTGAGATAGAAGGATAGCCTGGACATCAAAAAGTGAAATAGCTGGATTTGGTGGCTCACACCTACAATCCCAGCACTTTGGGAGGCCAAGGCAGGAGGACTTTGAGTCCAGGAGTTCAAAACCAACCTGGGCAACATAGTGAGACCTTGTCTCCACAAAACATCGAAAAATTAGCCAAGCATGGTGGTGTGTGCCTATGGTCCCAGCTACTCAGGAGGCTGAAGCAGAAGGATTGCCTGAGCCCAGGAGGTTGAGGTTGAAGTGAACCATGATCATGCCATTGACTCTAGCGTGGGTGACAGAGTGAGACCCCAACTCAAAAATAAAAAAAAAGAAAGAAAGAAAAAGAAAACAAGTGAAATATTGGCAAGACCTGTTTAAGTAGTATGCCATTTGGGGGATTGTTTTTATTTGTGTGGGAGAGTAGATAGACACCAACCTGTTGCAGTGATCTCTAGGCATAGGACCAGTAGGTACCCTTAGACTCTCTACTTTTATTCAGAAGTGTTTGCTTTAAAATAAAAAAAAAATTGAGCCAGGTGTGGTGGTGCATACCTGTAATTCCAGCTACTTGGAAGGCTGAGGCAGAAGGATAACCTGAGCCCAACAGATCAAGGCTGCGGTGGCCGTGAGTGTGCCACTGCCCTCCAGCCTGGGTGACAGAGTGAGACTCTGACTTAAAAGAAAAAAACAAAAGAAAGGTGTCTCTATGTTACTTTTGCAATTAAAAAATCCTTAAGGCCAAGTGCAAAGACTCAAGCCCATAATGCCCGCAACTTTGGGAGGCTAATGTTGAAGGATCACTTTGAGACCAAGAGTTTGAGACCAGCCTGGGCAACAAAGTGAGACCCCATCTCTGCAAGGAAAGTTTTTTTAAAAATTAGCACGGTATGGTGTTCCAATGGTAGACATGTAGTTCCAACTACTTGGGAGACTGAGGCGGGAGGATCACTTGAGCCCAGGAGTTCAAGGTTGCAGTGAACTATGATCGTGCCATTGTACTCAGAGCGAGATCCTGTCTCAAAAAAGAAAACCCCAAAACTTAAAAGAGGCCTGAGTATAGAGCAGCATTCAGCAAACTACAGCCCATGGGCCAACTCCAGCCCCCAGCCTATTTTTGTACAGGTAAGAATGGTTTTTATATTTTTAAGGGGATTGTTAAAAAATTTGCAGAAGAGTACACAACAGAGTCCATATTTGACCTCCATGCTTGCAGCAGGGACCCTCTGGCCTTTTCCAGGAAGAGCCTTCTGATCCCTGGGCTAGAGGGTCAGGGAAAGGTGACCGTGAGTCATAGTGGAGGTGTCTGGGCCCTTTCTTGCTGTCCCAGGGAGGGTCTCTGCTTCCTCTCTCCACACCCTCTTCCTCTTCCTGCAGGAGTTAAGTTTGACATCGACCTGCCCAACAAGAAGGTCTGCATTGAATCTGAGCACAGCATGGACACCCTGCTGGAGACCCTGAAGAAAACAGGAAAGACCGTTTCCTACCTCGGCCTCGAGTAGCAAGTGCCTGGGCACCCCCGGCCAGCAGGATGAACCCAGGCAGGCAGGTGGGTGAGGCCCCAGCAGTTGTAGAACAGACCTGCTGCTCACACCTCTCATCAGAGGTACACCTCGGCCTTCAGGAACTTGAGTGGAGCAGAACACCCTGGGTTATTTATTTTTCACTTTTTTTTTTTTTTTTTTTTTTTGAGTCGGAGTCTCACTCTGTCACCCAGACTGGAGTGCAGTGGCCGCTCCCGGCCACCGCAGCCTCCACCTTCCGCCTCAGCCTTCCAAGTAGCCGGAATTACAGGCATGTGCTACCACGCCCGGCTGATATTTTGATTTACTGTAGAGATCAGGTCTCACTGCCCAGGCGGGTCTTGAATCCGCAGGCTCAGGCAATCCACTCACCTCAGCCTCCCAAAGGCGTGGGATTACAGGCTGAGCCACCAAGCCCAGCCTTTTTTATTTTTGAGTCAGGGTCTTGCTCTGTGCCCCAGGCTGGAGTGCGACGGCACAATCTCAGCTTACCACAGCTTCAACTTCCTGGGCTCAGGCGATCTTCCTACCTCAGCCTCCCCTCAGCAGGAGCTATAAGCACATGCCACCATGCCCAGCCTTGATATTTCTGTTTTTGGCAGAGTTGGGTCTTGCTTTTTTACCTAGGCTGGTCTTTTTTTCTTTTTTTTTTTTTTCTGAGTTGGAGTCTCACTCCATTGCCCAGACTGGAGTGCAGTGGCCGAGCCTCGACCCTCTGGGCTCCGGCGATCCTTCCACCTCAGCCTTCCAAGTAACTGGAACTACAGGCACATGCTACCACGCCCACCTAATTTTTTGATTTATTGTAGAGATGAGGTCTCGCCAAGTTGCCCAGGCAGGTCTCGAACCCGCGGGCTCAGGCAATCCACTCACCTCATCCTCCCAAAGCATGGGATTACAGGCTGAGCCACTGAGCTGGCTCCAGGCTGGTCTTAAACTCCTGGCCTCAGGTGATCGTCCCACCTCAGCCTCCCAAAGTGCTGAGTTTATAGGCATGATCCACCACTTCCAGCCTCTGGGTTCTTTTCAGTCCACTGTTCACCTGCTTTGTAGTAGTTGCAATATTTTGTTATTGTCTAATGTAAATCACAAGGTCAGGGAATCCTTACAGCCCAGGAGAGTAGACAGAGCACTGTGTAATGTCTCCCAGAGTGGTCTGCAAGGTTTAGAGTGTATGCCTCGCCCAGTGTTCCTTTTTTTGTTGTTGTTGTTGTTTTTGTTTGTTTTTAAAATATGGGGTCTTACTATGTTGTCCAGGCTGGAGAGCAATAGCCATTCACAGGTATGATCATAGATTACAGCAGCCTTGACTTCCTGGGCTCAGTGATCCTCCCACTTCAGCCTCCTGAGTAGCTGGAACAATAGTGCGTACCAGTAGGCGTGCCTCTGGCTTTTAATAAATTGACTGTCCCATCAGAGTTCATGGGACCTATGCCTAGGTACTTGTGTTCTTGTGCCCTGACTAGTGAGTTCATTCAGACTCTGCCTTTTTCTCTCTGCCTGAAACTTTTCTTGGTTTCCTGAGCATACCTTCTGCCCAGACTGGTGCAGAAACAACAGCACCTTGGAGCTGGATGTTCCTTCAATTTCACATAATCCAGGGAGGCAGTGAGGGGCACGGTGCCAGCATCTTCGCTCTGGAGCCAGGGCAGACCTTCGCATTCACATCCACTCATCCAGCCACAGGCTCAGCAGGGCGCTCCTGGCTCTCACTGTCCACGTGGTGCATTTGACTTGTGAATTACAGCAACTGCCACATCCCCGATGTGAGTCGTTCCTTCCCTGTGACAGAAAAATAAGGCCTGGAGAGGGGAGGTAGCTTGACCAAAACCCCACCCTGGGGAGTGGCAGAGGCAAGAAGAGAGTCAGGCACCCCGGCTGACGTTGCTGTAGCATTGTCCCTGTGTTGAGTCCTAGGCAGGGCTGGCTGCCACTGATAGGTGGGTTGTGACAGTCCCCTGTGAGGCCAGCGTTCTTCCTGCAGGTGTAGAGCCGCAACCCTGCTCTGTGTGCATGGTAACATCACGTGTACGTCACGAGATGTCAGGCGTATCTCTTTTCCTTGGGCCCTTTCCATCCATGGGTCCAACCCGGGTTCAGGAGTGAGCCTGAGAGAGAAAAGTTCTTCCTGAGCCAGTTGGATGCACGGGACCCAGCACAGACACCTAGGGTTAGAAACTCCTGGCCTGGGCAAGTGAATTTTTTTTAACTAAAAAAGTAATGCCTGCTGGTGGCAAACCATGTGTATCTTAATTTGTGTTTATCTTAAGTATTTGTTTTAATTGAGGTGAAACTCACATGACATTCAGTTACCAATGTAAAGTATATCATTTAGTGGCATTTCATGCATTCATAATGTTGTACAACCACTACCTCTCTATAATTTCAAACTTTTTCATCACCTACATACACAGTCAAGTGGATGAGAAAAATAAAATGTTAAAAACATTGTTTTAAAGATAAAGAAAAACACTCTGTGCGCATTAAACAGTCCTTCCCCATTACCCACCTCTGTATTCTCTGGCAGCCACTAATCTGGTTTCTGCCCCTTGAATTTGCCTATTCTGAACATTTATTTTGAGTCAGGGTCTCGCTTTCTGCCCAGGCTGGAATGCAGTGGCAGGATCATGGCTCACCACAGCCTTGACCTCCTGGGCTCAGACAGCCCTTCTGCCTCAGCCTCCCGAATAGCTGGGACTGCAGGCACACGCCACCATGCCTGTCTAAATTTTTAGATTTTATGTATAGACAAGGTCTCACTATGCTGCTCAGGCTGGTCTCAAACTCTTGGGCTCAGGCAGTCCTCTTGCCTTGGCCACCCAACGTGCTGGGATTACAGGCATGAGCCACCGCACCTGGCCTATTCTGGACTTTTCTTATAAAAGGAATCCGCCGGGCTCGGTGGCTCAGCCTGTAATCCTGCGCCTTTGGGAGGCTGAGGTGAGT
>NW_007079828.1:160837-173094 GCF_000164805.1 Carlito syrichta | reverse complement strand
AGGCTGCGGTGGCCGGGAGCGGCCACTGCACTCCAGTCTGGGCGACAGAGTGAGACTCCAACTCAAAAAAATAAAAAATAAATAAAATAAAATAAAAGGAATCATGTAACATGGGTCCATTCTGCAATTGGCTTCTTTCACTTAGCATCATGTGTTTGAGGGTCATTTGAGTTGCGGCAGGTATCTATATAGCATTCCTTCCCAGGGCCATTTTTATTGTAGGATGTTTCAAACATATGTAGGTAGAGTGATAGACTGAATCCCAAAGTGCCTATCTCCCAGATCTGACAATTATTAGATCTTGGCCAACAGGGTGTCACTCACAGCCCTCTCCCCTTCCCAGGAAGTTCTAAACACCCTGTGCTCTCTTCTGCGTATTTCTGCAGCCATGTGTCATATGGAAAGGTTCCTGGAGATCCAGGCTTAGTGCTCAGCAAGACGCACCCAGCCAGGGAGCTTCACCCACACGCCAGGCAGCGCCTGTCTTTGAAGTCTGTTTCAAGAGGCTCCCCAGTGACCATCTTGAAGCAGAGTGTGGGATCCACAGAGAGCCAGTGCCTGTTGGCTGCAGTCATCTTGCCTGAGTCCTATTGACTGTGAAATCACCTTCTCTGAGTGCCTATTGGCTGAGGAGTCACCTTGACCCTTGGCTTTGGCAGATGTGTTTGCTCATGGTTTTGTTCATTGCCTGCCCACCCTGGCTGGGTATCCCGGGAGAGGGCTTCGGCAGTGACTGGCTCAGCGAGGTTGATGGGCTCTGGTCACCCTTGGTGGGCACAGGTGCCAGGCTAGACTCAGGTTCTAACCCTGCTCCTGCCCCCCGAGCTTCCCACCTCACCCCCTACCACTGGCCTTCACTTCTTTTGCAGTGCCACCATGTCCACAGCAGATGGCGACCGTGTTCCACCTAACATCTCATCTCTCCTAGGTGGCCGATCCTCTCCTGGCTTTCAGACCGACCTGGGACTTGGCAGTCCTGCGTGTGGCGATGGCGTTCCTGCGAGACCCTCATTTACCCTTCTTCCTAGCCTCTCCGCAATAAAGTCCAGCTGCTCTTGGAGCCGTTGTCTCCCATGTGGTCATGACGTGACTTGCTCAACGCACGCAGTTGCTATGCTTAGTTGGGTTGGTTAGATTCTGATTCTTTGCCGTGTGATCTTTTAGCAAGTCGCTTCCTGTCTCCGGGCCTCATTTTTTTTTCATCTACCATAAAGTGAAGGCATTGAACCAGAGCAGCGATTCCCTTTCTTTTCTTGACTTTCTTAGACTTCATCTCTTGAGAAACTTATGTCTCTCAAGTGCATTGCATTAAAGGTGTATCAAATGTTAAGGCAGAACAGTGGGAAGAGGCTGTGGAGATGGACTGCCTGGGGTAGAATCCAGGCTCCTATCTGTACTTTCCAACTGAGCCATGTGACCCTTGGTGTCCACAGGCGTAAAACATGGCCAGGTTATCTACTACACATGGTAGTGGTGGTGACACGTGTGAGTTACTTAGGGTGGTGCTTGCCAGTTAGAAATCACTCAGCACACTATGCTTTCATTTTTGTATATTTCATTAGTCAAAGATCTATTGAAATGACAAGTAGAATTCTAGTCAGGCCAAGAATGAGTGACTCACAGTTGATTCATTATGTCAAAGAGAATGTTTTAGTTTGGGCAGCTTACAGTTTTTGAAGTGTACACACACACACACACACACACACACACACACACTAGGTGTACACACACACACACACACACTAGGGATACAGTTTTTGAAGTGTACACACACACACACACACACACACACACACACACACTAGGGATAGAGTCTTGCTCTGTCACCCAGGCTGGGGTGTGCAGTATTGTGATCATAGCTCACTGCAGCCTTGAATTCCCTGCTTCCATCTCCTGAATACATATTATATGTTCTTAAAAATGACTAAGGTTCTCAAACAGCCTTTGGCTATGTGGGCCATCCTGTGTTAGAAGTTAAAGCAGGAATTTTGTAAACACAGGTACATCTAAGCACATATCACTGTGGCCACTGGGGCTCCCCAAGGACCCTGCATCTGTTTAGGCGTTAGAAGGAGGAAGAGGTATCTTACAGCCTGTTTTTACCTCCTGTACTTCTGAAAGGGTCTTGGAAGCCATGCATTGAGAATTACCACTTCAGCCATTTATTGGACACTTCCTGCGGACCCAGCACTGCTGGGGCCTGGGATAAGACCCAGCTCTGTGCTTGGCCAGCCACAACTTGGGACTGGGCACCTCAGCTCTTCCTAAGGCAATTTCCTCTTCTGCCTGCACCTCAGGGAACTTAAGAGCCAGAAACGATACTTCGTCTGCCCTCTGGGCTGGTTGCTGGCCCAACTTGGTCCCTTCAGGAGACTTTTGAGCAAGTCTTGAGGGCATTTCTGCCTTGGGTGTCTTGGAGGCTCCTTTCCTATCTGCAAGGCATGTGGGTTTCTTGCCACCAGGGGGCAATGTCCTTTCGACTTGCCATCCTCAGAGAAGTTGAAGGCTGTTTCTGTGGGCTAGGAAGGACAAGTGGGGACTTTTTCCAATTTCAGTTTCCCCAGGAGGCCTGGTTGAGGCCTCAGCACCCACGGGTTGAGACACTGGTGCCTCTCAGGGCGAGTGGCCCTTAGAGGGTTAGTTTCCTGTGACTTCTCTGCACCAGCTGGAGTCCCCATTTCCAGTGGAGGCCGTTGGTTCTGTTCTTGGAAGCCCAGAGGCACTGGGGAGACTCCCGCCCTGCAGGCAGCCTAGGCTGTCCCAGGAGCTAATGAAATCACAGCAGGCACGGTCCCAGCAGGGGGTGGGGAGCAGCTGGGGCCACATAGGCTTAGGACTTCCTCCAACTCCCAGCCCCAGGCCCCACTTCCAGCCCAACCGCTCCCCAGGGGTCTTGCTTGTGTTTACACAGTCCTGTAAGTAGAAGGGCCACCGGCCTCCCTGGTCTAGTGTACAAGTTCCTCTCCCTCCCTTCATCCCACAGCCTCCAGGAAGCCTCTCCACAACTGGAAGCAATTTGTTTCTCCTCTTGGCCCTCAGAGCATCCATCTCGTAAGCTTCAGTTGTCGGCAGAGCTCTCTGTCCACGTGTCTTCCCTGTCCTCAAGGCTGAGGCCAGGCATCTCATCCCTCCACGCACGGAGCCAGCACCTTGGAAATATTTGATGGAGAAGTCATGGCCACTGTTTCAGGGATGCTCATGGAATGTGTTGTGGCCTTGTGTTGACCTCACTCCATCCCCACCTTGTGTCTGAGATAGTGACCAGGACAGGCCCTTACATGCTTTAAGTTCATCTCAAACAGGAGATTGTCTCATCTGTCTGGTCTAATCCTTCTAGCAAGTTTATATTTGTGTTTATTTGTTATTTTAGGGACAGGGTCTTGCTCTGTTGCCCAGGATGGAGTACAAGGGCACAATCATGGCTCACTCACTGTCGCCTTGAATTCCTAGGCTCAAGTGATCCTCCTCCCTCTGCCTCCCAAGTAGCAAAGATAGAGTCTTGTTATGTTGCCCAGGCTGGTCTCAAACTTCTGGCCTCAAGTCATCCTCCCACCTTAGCCTCACAAAGTACAAATTTTAGGTTTATAGGTGTGAGCCACCACACCTGGCTTCAACACAATTTTACCTGCTGGGCTTCCTCCTGCAGCCCAGTGGTGTTAAACCATGTTCTGGACTTCAGCAGATCCGGATTCAAATTTCTTCCCCAAAGCTGAATAACTGTGTGACCTTGGGAAAGTTACTCATTCTTTAGTGCAACTCAATTTCCTTATCTGGAAAATTTTTGTAAAGCTCTCTGTTTATAAGTATAGAGGCCCTGGGGTATTCCCAGGAACTGCCCAGTGTTTCTGCACTTGATGGGTTGAAGCTCCCAACAACTCTGCCTTTGTGGACGAACTCTTCCACCCAGGGACGAGAGCCTTGGCATGGCCAGTACCAACAGCACCTTCACTGGAGAGAAGCCACTCTGCCCCTCAGGGTGCAAAACAGATCCTAGGGGCTGGGCTGGGGGAAGGCCCCTTCCTCACAGTGGTGGCATGGGCCACGGCACCCCTGGGGGAGCTCTGGCCTGCCTGGCGCCCCTTCAGTCTGCTTAGTGAGCCTGAGCTTTTGACCTTTGAGGGTTCTTTAAAACAGCCTTTTTGGTTGCGCTAATAAATTTTTCTTGGCTCCTTTAAAGAAAAAAAGCCTTTTTGAGGTATAATTTCATTCAATAAACTGTACATTTTAAAATCTCTCGTTTTTGGATCATTTTAAAAATTAGAGTTGGAGGGGGTCTTACTATTTTGCCCAGGCTGGTCTTGAACTCCTGGCCTCAAGTGATTCTCTGGCCTCCACCTCCCAAAGTGCTGGGATTATAAGCCTGAGCCACTGTGTCTGGCTTAAAATTCATTTCTAATAAATATTCTATTGTATGGATATACTGCAAAATGTGATTCATTCCTCTGTTGAAGGATATTTGAGTGCTTTTCAGGTGTTTTTTTTTTTTTTTGAGTTGGAGTCTCACTCTGTCGCCCAGACTGGAGTGCAGTGGCCGCTCCCGGCCACCGCAGCCTCGACCTGCTGGGCTCCGGCGATCCTTCCGCCTCAGCCTTCCGAGTAGCCGGAATTACAGGCGCGCGCTACCAAGCCCAGATGATTTTTTGACTTATTGTAGAGATGAGGTCTCGCTGCCCAGGTGGGTCTTGAACCCGTGGGCTCAGGCAATCCACTCACCTCAGCCTCCCAAAGGCGCAGGATTACAGGCTGAGCCACTGAGCCCAGCTTCAGTTTTTTTTTAACTGCTTTGGTGCTAGCAAGGGTCCCCAGGGACCTCACAGGACACAAGAGAGAGTCTCAGTGGGGTGGACTTTTCCAACCCAAACCCAAACCAAGGCAGCTCAACACAGTTTAGTTTTTGTTTTTGTTTTGTTTTGTTTGTTTTTTGAGTTGGAGTCTCACTCTGTTGCCCAGGCTGAAGTGCAGTGGCACGCTCATGGCCACCACAACCTGCTAAGCTCAGGCGATCCTCCCATCTCAGCCTTCCGAGAAGCTGGATCTACAGGAGTGTGCCACCATGCCCAGCTACTTTTTCTTGATTTATTGTCAAGACGAGGTCTTGCTGTGTTTCCTGGGCTGATCTTGGACCCATGGGCCCAAGCAGTCCTCTTGCCTTCACCTCCCAAAGTGCTGGGATTACAGGCATGAACCACACTGCACCTGGCTTCAACACAGTTTTATCTGCTGGGCTTCCTCCTGCAGCCCTGTGGTGTTAAGCCATATTCTGGACTTTAGCAGATCTGGATTCAAATTCCTCCCACACCAATGAATAACTGTGTGATCTTGAGAGAGTTACTGATGCTTAACTCAATTTCCTTATCTGGAGAATGGGAGTGATAATAGTATCATGACTATTGTGGGAGTTAAATAAGATCATCACGTGCCTAATTCTTGACCGTAGCATTCCACAAATGAAGCTTTTTGTTTGACCAAAAAGTTTCACAGGTGTACCACCTGAAAACTGAAGCTTGGGAAGTTTCACAGCTAGACCCTTCGCACCATGGCAGACTATGAAAAGTAAAACTAGAACTTCAAGATGGTGCCGGGGGGGAGGCAACAGTAGCTCAGGTCACCACCCGCTCTGTGGCTTTCTCCTTTAATTAGTGTCCGTGCCTTAAGAAGCCCAAGCTATAATTTCTAGGGAGTGTCCATCGGTGCTGCTTTTAGATGTCCATGTCTTCAGGGGCTGTGGCCACTTAGTTTAAGTGGACAAGTTTCCTAATCTGCTTCCTAAGAGAGGGAAAGTCCACGGCCCTGGGTGAGTCTCATGATTACTGACTAGAACCTTGAAGTAAAAAAATCAAAGGCTCTGAAAATAAGGGTGCCACCTCACTCTTGGTTGGACTGTTTATCATGGGCTCCTAGGACCTTAATCCTTTTAGAATCATAGATCCCCAGGCACCTTGCCACAGGCTGTCTAGGATAAGAGACAAGGTCTTGCTCTGTCACTCTGACTAGAGTGCAGTAGTGTGAACATAACTCACTGCAGCCTCAAACTCCTGGGCTCAAGGGATCCTCCTGCCTCAGTCTCCTGAGTATCTGGGATTACAGGCACACACCACTACACCTGGCTATTTAATTTTTTTTTTCTTTGTAGAGCCAAGGCTTTACTGTGTTGTCCAGGCTGGTTTCAAACTCCTGGCCTCAGGCGATTCTCCAGCCTCAGCCTCCCAAAGTGCTAGCATTATATGCCTGAGCCACTGTGTCCGGCCCAAACAGACTTCACCAGGTGCATGAACTTGGACAAGTCGCTTAACTGTCCAGGGCTTCCATGTTCTCACCCATAGAGTAAGAATAACAGCAAAGCGTTCTTAGAGTGACGTGAGATGATGGAGCACTAGAAGTAGCTCAGTATCCTTACGGTCTCTATGTGGGTTTTAGGAATAGAGAACCCAATGCCACGTGCCTTCCTCTGATGGGTGGTTCTGGGCCTTCCCTAACCTACCCTGCTCTGGACAGCTCGGCCCAGGGAAGTTCTGATGCTGAGTCCACCCTTGTCTCCCCCACAGTTCTCAACAGGGGCTGGGTTTGTCCTAACACACAGGGCATCAGCTTGGCCCTCCGGATGGTGGTTCCTCAGAGGCAGAAGTCTTCCCTTCCCTGCCACCCTCTCCCTGCTCTGTCCCTCCGACCCCCATGAATATCCTAAATCCACCCCCACCCCACTGTTTCTCAGGAACAGACTTGTGAGTGACCAGGACCATTTGGTGGCCAGCCCCATTATTGATAGCTTTTTGACAGTGGAAACTAAGGACCCATGGACACCCCAGTGGTTCTGGGCCCACAGATCCATGCCAGCTCCACGACCTCGACTCCACATGGAGAGTCCTGGTTGTCCTACAGAGGGCATTGGTGGCCACTCCATCTGCCTGTCATCAGGGCCTGTGGCTCTGGAGGTCACCCACCTCACAAACAGGGCGTCTAAGCACCCAGTGTAGTAGAGGCTCCATCAAGCCCAGCTTCTCTAGCTTACACTTCTGAAAATGTATACAAATCCTACCACTTTGTAAAAGGATTGCACCTGTCGGGTCAGGCTGCTCCCCACACCAGGCCTGGCCCCTACAGTCACTGCCCCTGCCAGAGTCTGACTGGTAACAGCCCTCACGGAAGCGGCTATGGATATGTGACTTCTTCTTTGCCTAAACAGAAGCTGTGACTTTCTCTATGTTCCTAGTAATTAGAGGGGCCACTAAAGCCATTATGATGGCACTGAGGGCTGTGGGGGGAGGAAGAAGGCTGAGGCTGTAGGTGCAGCCTATAGTCTCTGAACGTCCAAGTCCCCCTCCAGGGCTGAGAGACCCTCCTACCAAACCTCAGGCCTCTGGCCACCCCCTCCCACCAGACCTCTGAAGATGTCAGGGCCTTGGGAATTCTAGACAGTCCTTTAGAAACAAAAAGCCTGGCCAGGCTCAGTGACTCAGCCTGTATTGCCAGCACTTTGGAAGGCCAAGGCAAGTGGATTGCCTGAGCCCATGGGTTCAAGACCCACCCGGGCAACTTGGCAAGACATCATCTCTACAATAAATCAAAAATTAGCTGAGCGTGGTAGCGTGTGCCTATAGTTCCAGCTACTTGGAAGACTGAGGCAGAAGGATGGCCAGAGCCCAGCAGGTTGAGGCTGTGGTGGCCAGAAGCATGCCACTGCACTCCAGTCTGGGCAACAGAGTGAGACTCTGACTTAAAAAAAAAAAAGAAAAGAAAAAGAAATAAAAAGCCCTACTGCCTCATTTATAGTTTTTTGGGTTTTTTTTTTAGTTAGAGCCTCACTCTGTCGCTCAGGCTGAAGTGTAGTGGTACGCTCATGGCAACCTCGACCTACTGGGCTCAAGCGATCCTTCTGCCTCACCCTTCCACATAGCTGGAACTACAGGCATACATCATCACACCTGGCTAATTTTTCTTGATTTATTGTAGAGATGAGGTCTTGCCAAGTTGCAGAGGCTGATCTCGAGCCCAGGGGCTCACGTAATCCTCTCACCTCGGCTTCCCAAAGTGCTGGGACCATAAGCGTGAGCCACCATGCCTGGCCTATAGTTATTATTAAGGAAAATATCTAATTGACTCTGATAATACAGAATAATTGCAAATAATTGAAGTAATTGCAAATAATTAAAATAACCTTATTAATATAAAAGCCTCTCCCTCATAATCCCTATATAAGAAAAATTTTTTCTTACAATTGGGAGTATTTTCTTTTTGTATATGGTGTACATAAACATAAATGATGACATACGAGGGAGAACCCAGAAAAAACTGGAATTATCTTTTGGAGGGCAGGCCCCTCGTAGTACAGGCTTCCCCCACTAGGTAAGCGTTCTAGGAACCCAAAGGCATCTGTGTACCAGTTAGTATTGTTGTGAAAGTCTATGTTCAGCTTCAGTGAAATTTTTTTGGAGATTTTTTCAATGCTTTCGCCCATTTCATGATGGGTGATCTGTGAGAGCATCTGCCTGCGCCAAGCTGTCTATTCAGCAGTTTTTGACTAAAAAAAAACGACATGACCCCTGTGCCCCACCCTTCCTATTATCTGATCTCACTGTGAGCAACTTTTTTTTTGTTTCCCCAGATGAAAAAAGTCCTCAAAGGGAATCATTTTGCCCATGTGGAAGAGGTGAAACCAAAAATGGCAGAAGCACTAAAGGGCATCAGAATTGATGAGTTCAAAAACTGTTGTGAGCAGTGGAAAAAGCATCTCAATAGGTGTATTGCATCAGATGAAGAGTACTTTGAAGGTGACTGAAGTTTCAGCATGTAAGAATAAGTACACAATTTTTTATAAATAAATGCCAAGTTTTCTTGGGTCCCCCTTCTGTATGATAGTGTTTCAAAACTTAGGCTCTGGAGTTAGACTGTGTGGCTTTAAATCCTAACTCCATATTTTTTTTTTTCAATAATATTCATTTATTTTCAGAATGAAGTCATGATAGTTTGGAATAGTCAGAGCTGACTTTGGGAAAAGTTCCACCCAGTGGCACTACATATTTTTTTCAGTTTAAGCTGAAAATTTGGTATAGACAATGATAGTACAGCAATTTTAAAGTTGAAAAATAAAACATGAAATTGTGACATTGTGTGTGATCCTTAGAGTTTTTATTTGTCTTTAAAATTTTAAAAATGAAATGGAATGCAAACTATAGTATTTTTGTTTGGAAACAGTGCATTTTTAATATGTGAAATATGTTACTAAATTAGAAAAATATCTTTAAGTGGAAAATTTTTTTTTTCATTAATCAGTATTTTTTATTATGGTTTTGTGGGGTACAGTTAAGGGTTAGGTGTACAACTAACTCCATATTTTATTTGCAAGTTATGTAACCCTTTGTGGCTACTGTTTCTCTATCAGTAATTTGGAGATAATGGTATTTGCATCAGATGGTGTTTCTGAGAATTACATGAGATAATGAAAAATAGTACAGAGGCTTAGATGCAGTAAGCCCTCAATAAGGGCTAACTAACCATTTCATTAGTATTGATGTTTTATAACCTGCTTCTTTCACTAATTAAGTAATTCATAACTGGGTGTGGTGGCTCACGCCTATAATCCCAGCACTTTGGAGGCTGAGATGAGAGGATTGCCTGCGCCCACAGGTTGGAGACCAGCCTGGGCAATTTGGGAAGACCTTATCTCTACCATAAATTAAAAAATTAATCGGGTGTGGTGGCATGTGCCTGTAGTTCCAGCTACTTGGAAGGCTGAGGTGAAAGGATCTCCTGAGCCTAGCAGATCAAGACTGCAGTAGCCATAAGTGTGCTGCTGCACTCCAGTCTGGGCCACAGAGTGAGACTCCAACTCAAAAGAAAAAGAAAAGTAAAAAAATCAATTAAAAAAAATTCATGAATACATTTTATTTAGTGTATTTATTTATTTATTTATTTATTTATTTATTGAGTTGGAATCTTACTCTGTCACCCAGGCTGGAGGGCAGTGGCATGCTCCTAGCCACCACAGTCTCAATCTCCTGGGCTCAGGCAATCCTTCCACCTCAGTCTTCCAAGTAACTGGAATTACACGCAGGCGCCACCATGCCTGGCTAATTTTTTTTATTTATTATAGAGATCAAGTCTTGCCAAGTTGCCCAGGTTTGTCTCGAACCTGAGGGCTCAGGCAATCCTCTCACCTAGGCCTCCCAAAATGCTGGGATTATAGGACTGAGCTACCATGCCCGGCCATGGATACATGTTCATATCAAATTTCATTTTCATTTCAGAGCAGCATTTATCCACTTAAAAAAATTAATTGATGCCAGATGCAGTGGCCCATGCCTGTAAATCCCAGCACTTTGGGAGGCAGAGGTGAGAGGATTGCTTGGGCCCACAGTATTTAGACTAGCCTGGGCAACATGGTGACACCTCGTCTCTACAATAAATGAAAAAAATTAGCTGGGTGTGGTGGCACACACCTGCAGTTCCAGTTTCTTGGAAGGATGAGGCAGAAGGATTTCCTGAGCCCAGCAGGTCGAGGCTATGGTGGCTGTGAGCATGCACTCCAACCTGGATGACAAAGTGAGATTGCGACTCAAAAAAATAAAATAAAATAAAATATATTTTTAAAAGTGAATATTTTAGGATAATTTTCAGATTTGTAGAAAACCTGAAAAGAAGTACAGAACATTCCCCGATATCCTGTACTCGACTTCCCTAATGGTAACATCTTATTAAACTATGGCATATTTGTCAAAACTGAGATCTGATGAGGACATGGGTACCTTGACTTCTGGGTATTTTGTTATTAATGGAACCTCGGATGTTATTTGGATTTGACCAGTTATCCCATCAGCATCCTCTTTCTGTTGCAGGATCCAAGCCAGTGTACCAGGCTGCGTTTAGTCCTCAGGTCTCAGTCTCTGATCTTTGAGTTTATCCATCGTTCCTTGTCTTTCATGACTTTGATAGTTTTGAAGAATACTGGCCAACTATGTTATAGACTAACAGTCTAATCAGGTTTGCCTGCCATTTTTCTCACAATTAGACTGGAGCTGGGAGAAGAACACACCATCTTTGGGCATCATCTCAGAGTGTGCCTGGTACCAACATGACCTCCCACTGGTCATGTTCACTTGGATCACATCTTTTTTTTTTTTTTTTTTTTTGAGTGGGAGCCTCACTCTGTCACCCAGGCTGGAGTGCAGTGGCATGCTCATGACCAATGCAGTCTCAACCTGCTGGGCTCAGGTGAACCTTCCAACTCAGCCTTCCAAGTAGCTGGAACTATAAGCATGCACTACCACACCAGGTTAATTTTTTGATTTATTGTAGAGATGAAGTCTCACCAAGTTTCAAACCCATGGTCTCAAACCCATGGGCTCAGGCAATTCTCTCACCTCGGCCTCCCAAAGTGCTGGGATTATAGGCGTGAGCTACCATACCCAGCCGTGGATCACATCTTTAAGGTGGTGCTTGCCAGGCTCCTCCACGAAAAGTTACCATTTTTTTCCTTTTCCTTTTCTGTTCTCAGAAAGTAGGTTGCAGAGTCCAGGCACACCCAAGGGTGCCTAAGGAGACAAATTCCAATTCCTAGAGGGGACCTATCTGTGATATTTTTTGGAATATATTATTTGGAATGCTTCTAAACAGATTTGTTCCTTTTGCCCATTTAAATGGCTGGAAAATATTTAGTGGCTCAAAAACATGGATTTTTTTTTTTTTTTTTTTTTTAGTTGCAGTCTCACTCCATCGTCCAGGCTGGAGTGCAATGGCACGCTCACGGCCACTGCAACCTCGACCTGCTGTGCTCAGGCGATCCTTCTGCCTCAGCCTTCCAAGTAACTGGAACTACAGGTGTGTACCACCATGTCTAGCTAATTTTTTTTTTTTAATTGTAGAGATGAGGGCTCACCAAGTTGCCCAGGGTGGTCTCTAACCCCTGGGCTCAGGCAGTCCACTTAGAGTGCTGGGATTACAGGCTTGAGCTACCGTGCCCAGCAACATATGAATTTTAACACTGGAAAACATTCCACTGTGAAAACGTGTCTTAATGTGTCGAGCTAATCTCCTGCACAGTGGCACGTGTGTTCACTGGCCCCCGTGGCCATTCCACCCTCCATCTTGTGTACTCTCCCACACACGAGGCTAGAAAGCCAAGCCCCACATGTGCCTGATCTCCTTGCAGCCAAGGTTCTTGTGGAAAGTTAGGTTTCAGGCTGAGCATGATGGCTCACACCTATAATCTCAGCACTTTTGAAGGCCAAGGCGGGAAATTCGCCTCAGCCCAGAAGTTCGAG
>NW_007079828.1:158932-160817 GCF_000164805.1 Carlito syrichta | reverse complement strand
TCCCAACATACCCCACACCCCTGCCCCCACTACCAAAAAAAAAAAAAAATTAGCCAAGCGCGGAGGTGTGCTCCTGTAATCCCAGCTACTTAGGAGGCTGAGGCTGGAGAATCACTTGAGCCCAGGAGTTTGAGGCTGTGATGAACTATAATTGCGCCACTGCACTCCAGTTACTCCAGCCTGGGTAACAGACTGGAAGGAGGGGAGGGGAGGGGAAGGGAGGGAAGGGGAGGAGAGGAGAGGGGAGGAAGTTTTATTAGTGTGGTTCACCGTTGCTGGATATGGGAGGTGGAAATCAGAGGTGCCTTGTCCCACAGATTTTGGCTGTTCCAGCCCAGCGTAGAGACTGGTTATTTGGTCATGAGCTTCCCAGGTTCCGAAGGCAGTTATGGCCATGGCTTTTCTTTGTTCTTTTTCTTTTCTTTTTTTTGAGTCAGAGTCTGTTGCCCAGGCTGCAGTGCAGTGGCATGATCACGGCTACCACGGCCTTGAACTGTTGGGCTCAGGCAATCCTTCCACCTCAGCCTTTCAAGTGGCTGGAACTACAGGCAGGTGCCACCATGCCCGGCTAATGTTTTGATTTATCATAGAGTTGAGGTCTTGCCAAGTTGCCCGGGTCGGTCTTGAATCCCTGGGCTCAGGCAAATCTCTCATCTCTGCCTCCCAAAGTGCTGAAATTAAAGGTGTGAGCCACCAAGCCCAGCCTAATATCTTTTTTTTTTTTCCTTGAGTGGGAGTCTCACTCTGTCACCCAGGCTGGAGTACAGTGGCACAATCATGGCTCACTGCAGCCTCCACCTGAGCTCAGGCAATCCTTCCACCTGTCTCCTAAGTAGCTGGGACTACAGGCGCACATGACCATGCCTGGCTAATTTAATTGATTTTTTTGTAGAGACGAGGTCTTACTATGTTGCCCTGGCTGACAAACCCTATTTTATTGTATGACTAAATCTCTCTGCCCTCTGCTCTGGCCCTTAAGGGAAGAAGAGAGAGAGAGAGAAATTATAAAATTAGAGCACACTTTTCTGAGTCTTCACTATACTTTGAGATAGTTTCATATTTTATATCAGGTCAGATACGTTTGCCCTTTTATTTATTTATTTATTTATTAATTTTTTTTTTTTTTTTTGAGTTGGAGTCTCACTCTGTCGCCCAGCCTGGAGTGCAGTGGCCGCTCCCGGCCACCGCAGCCTCGCCTGCTGGGCTCTGGCGATCCTTCCACCCCGGCCTTCCAAGTAGCCGGAATTACAGGCATGCGCTACCACGCCCGGCTGATTTTTTGATTTATTGTAGAGATGAGGTCTCGCTGCCCAGGCAGGTCTCGAACCCACAGGCTCAGGCAATCCACTCACCTCAGCCTCTCAAAGGCACGGGATTACAGGCTGAGCCACAGAGCCCGGCTTGCCCTTTTATTTAAAGGTTAAATACTGGTCAATTTCATTTGCTAGTATACTGGTTTTTAAACATATGCTAAAATTAGTGATGATCTACCTATTCTTTGTAAAATAATTTGTGAATTTCTGTTAAGAATAGGATGAGCAACTCATCCCTTTGGGATTTTCCCAGTTTTAGCATTTAAAGTCCCATAACGCCAGGTGCGGTGGCTCACACCTGGAATCCCAGCACTATGGGAAGCAGAGGTGAGAGGATTGCCTGAGCCCAGGAGTTCAAGAACCAGCCTGAGCAACTTGGCAATGTTGAACCCGAGACTCTAATGAGAGAGATATAGAGACCACAAAGAGCCAGCTCCGATGCAATCACACGAGGGTCTTTATTCAGGCTCGAGTCTGGGCTCACGCCCCAAGCAGCAGCTTCAGGGACCAGAGCCCCGATTCACAATGGCAAGCAGTTTTTATGCACAATTACAGAGGGAGGGGAAAGAACT
>NW_007079828.1:153918-158912 GCF_000164805.1 Carlito syrichta | reverse complement strand
CTCTCGGTTTATGAAGTAACCTGGGCCGGCAGACAAAGGGTTACATTAGCCCTTTTAGTTTACCGATCCAGCCCAAGGCTTACTTAGGAAAGCTTGTTTGCTTAACTTTTGCATAGTCATTATGGGACAACAAAAGCCAAACTTAACAAAGTTTTAAATATGAATGCTGCGAACGCATACAGTGAATGTGGGGTAGAAAATCATATACTAATTCTGGGAATTTATAATAGCAAGCTTATAATAGCAAGGCAGTTACTTTTATAAAGGTCTTTGTTCCCTGCAGGTTTACATAGCCACTGCTGTAAATTATCACTGAGATATAAACCGGTGATAAAGCCCACCTAGAGAGGAGGTGGCTCCTCTAAGTCTGGTGCCACCTTGTAGGAATGTTTGAAAGAGGCTTATCGCTTTATCCTTTACATCCCGTTGTAAAAGCATAAGTTAGCCTACTGGTTTGGGTTTGACAATGCTTAACCCGAGGATTCTAAATACAAACACTGCTTAAAACCCGACATATGCCTAATTCTACGGGGTCTGAGGTAGGATTCAAAGTACTAAGATTTCATAAAATACATGAGGTAGTCATAAAATACATGAGGTAGGAATACACAAAATATATAGTAAACATGAGGTGGGGATATATGAAATATAGTGAACTAAACGCTGCTTTTACAGCAAATAAGTTTCTTGGTTTCTTGGGTCTCTCAATAGCATGCTCTTAACCTAAATCTATTGTTGTCCTCTCAGCAAGACCTTGTCTCTACAATAAGTTAGAAAATTAGCCAGGCGTGGTGGCACATGCCTGTGATTCCAGCTACTTGGAGCACCGAGGAGGAAGGGTTGTCTGAGCCTAGCAGGTTGAGGCTGCAGTGGCCGTGAGCCGTGCCACTGTTTTCCAGCCTGGGCGACAGAGTAAGACTCTGGCTCAAAAATAAAAAATAAAACAAAATAAAGTCCTATATCCCAGGAAACTGTTCAGTGTTGGGCAAACCAGGATGTTTGGTCACCATATTTAAATTCCAAATAAACATTAAACAAGTTTGAATAGGAGGTGGTACACTTTAACAAAACAAGTAGCAATCTTGGCCTTTGCCCTAAAATGGACTGTTAACCAAATATCGTCCATATAAAAAAAGGATTTTCTCAGAACTTTTGCTATTATTATTGGCAGTTGCCTCATGCTTTTAATTTTATTTTTAAAATATATATAATATATATTTATATTTTAAAGGTTGTCAGAGTTTATTTTTTTATTTTTATTTCTTTCTTTTTTTTTTGAGTTGGAGTCTCACTCTGTTGCCCAGACTGGAGTGCAGTAGCCGCTCCCGGCCACCGCAGCCTCGACCTGCTGGGCTGCGGCGATCCTTCCACCTCAGCCTTTCAAGTAGCTATTTTTATTTCTTGAGTTGGAGTCTCTGTTGCCCAGGCTGGAGTGCAGGCATGATCACGTTGATCACAGCTCACTGCAGTCCTGACTTTCTGGTCTTAGGCAATCCTTCCCCCTGTCTCCTGAGCAGCTGGTGTTATAGGCTGACAAGAGGACTTTTTGGTATATTAGAACAGTCCTTTTGAAAAGCCTTAAACATTTGTATTCTTTTGTAGCTGAATTGGGCTAAAGGTAAAAGCCGCTTACATTTAGAAGTGTACATTTTTTTTTGAAAATATAATTTATTTAGAAAGTAAATTAGAGAGAGAGAGAGATTGATTCTCCCCAAGTAGGGGAGGGGAGTCGAAGCCCAGAAGTGTACATTCTTTCTCCCTTCCCAGCCCTCCTCTCCCTTCCTCTCAGGACACCTTGCCCGACTAGCCTGTCTTATCTAGTAAGCCATTGCTGGTGCTGAAGCAGAAACAACCAGCAAGCCAGACCACCTAACACTTTTTTTCTTTTTTAGGTTAGAGTCTCACTCTATCACCCAGGCTGGTGTACAGTGGCATGCTTACAGTCACCGCAGCCTCGACCTGCTGGGTTCAGGCTATCCTTCCACCTCAGCCTTCCAAGTAGCTGGAACCACAGGCACGCACCACCACACCTGGCTGATTTTTTAAATTTACTGTAGGGACAAGGTCTCGCCATGTTGCTCAGGCTGATCTCAAACTGCTGAGCTCAGGCAGTTCTCTCGCCTCTGCCTCCCAAAATGTTGGGATTGCAGGCATGAGCCACCACGCCCTGTTAATTCACCTAAAAATTAGGAGAGCCATCCAAGGCCGGCAGAAGTGAGTCTGAAATCCTGGTTGTGGGCATTGCCCACCTCCCCTCCCTGTGAATACGTGGACATCAGACTGTCGTAGGCCAGGGCTATGGGACTAGAAGATTGCTACAATTATGTTTTAAAACAATTTAAAGCTATCTTTTTAAATGTTGTAACTTTCCCTTCCAAATGTTGCAATTGTCTGCCCCTTCCTCTAAAAAAATTGTAAAAGAATATATTGTAAATTCCAAAATGTTATCTAAATGTCAGCATGACTGGAAGACTTTGTGTCGTGTCAGTGGTCATGTACTAAAAAAATCGTTATTGTAAATCTTGAGTCATGCTGAAATTGTACTTAGGCTTCTCAGGGTGGGTGAAGGGCTATGAATTTGGGGTATAAATACTGGAATGAATTTGAGTTCCTGGGAGCAGGTTTTTTGGCAGTCATGCCAACCCATCTCCCTATAGCCTGGTTATAAAAATTAAACACTGCCTTTTCTCCCAGTCTCTGCCTCTTGTCTCTGGTCACAAGAGAAAGCAGCCAACTGTTGCTCAGACCATTTCACTGGAACTATAGGCATGCGCCACCACACATGGCTAATTTTTTTCTTTTTTTTGAATTGGGGTCTCACTCTGTTGCCCAGGCTGGAGTGTAGTGGCATGCTCACAACCATCACAGCCTCGACCTGCTGGGCTCAGGCAATTCTTCCACCTCAACCCTCCAAGTACCCCGCAGCCTCGACCTGCTGGGTTCAGGCTATCCTTCCGGATCTATAGGTGCATACCACTATGCCCAGCTAATTTTTAAATTTATTATTGGGACAAGGTCTTGACATGTTGCCCAGGCTGGTCTCGAACCCCTGGGTTCAGCTAGTCCTCTCACCTCTGCTTCCCAAAGTGCTGGGATTGCAGGTGTGAGCCACCATGCCTGATCAGCCAGCTAATTTTTATTTATTTATTTATTTTTGAGTTGGAGTCTCACTCTGTCACCCAGACTGGAGTGCAGTGGCACGCTCCCGGCCACTGCAGCCTCGACCTGCTGGGCTCCGGCAATCCTTCAGCCTCAGCCTTCCAAGTAGCTGGAACTACAGGCGCACGCTACCACACCCGGATAATTTTTTGTAGAGATGAGGACTCACCAAGTTGCCCAGGCGGGTCTCAAACCCGCGGGCTCAGGCAAATCCACTCGCCTCAGTCTCCCAAAGCACGGGATTACAGGCTAAACCACGGAGCCCGGCTGTAGCCAGTAAATTTAAAAAAAAAAATTTTTTTTTTGCACAGACAGGGTCTATGTTGCCCAGGCTGGTTTTGAATTTCTGGACTCAAGCAATCCTCCCACCTTGGCCTCCCAAAGTGCTGGGATTAGAGACATAAACCACTTCACCCAGCCCCTAATGCTTTTAGATGGTAGAATAGTATTCCATTGTATGACTTCACCATAATCTTATTAAACCTGTTTCCTGCAATGGACATTTCGTTTATTTCTAGAGTTGTGCTATAATAAACAAGCCCATCATAAATGTCCTTATTTATCTGTTCTATAAATTGGCAAATTCTGCATCATGATTTGTTTTGAAAATAAGATTTTCCTGCTAAAAACAAAACTCAGAAAGCCACGGGATTCAAGACTCTTTCATCTTGAGCCTTCTGTGAGTCTCTTTCTTCAGGTGACTGACTGGGCTACGGATGGGTGTAAAATGGTTGGCAGCCAAGACCCCGGGAAGGAAGCCCAGGCGAAGAGGAGAGGCTTCCTGGCGTGCATGGGGGGAGGGAAACAGCCCACAGCTGTGGTTCCCAGCCTGGAGGGGGTTGTTTATCGAGGCGGTGGGAGAGCAGTTGGCCAGACTTGGAAGGGGCCAGTGCTGGCCAGGAGCAGAACAGAGAGACTGGAGCCATTCAGCTGTGTCCTAAAAGGAGCAGGGAAAGGAAGGAAAAACAAGTCCAGACACACACTGGGTGGCTGCCGGCTGGCCAGGGCTCCTGGTACAATACGTCGGGTGCCAGGCTGCGGACCCTGCCAGCTCTCCCCCGGGAACCCACCCCAGACTGGGCAGTCTTAGATTAGTTCCATAGTTGCTTCTTGGGGCTATTAGAAATGGGCTTTCACAGAGTTTGGAATAATCCAGTACTTTTCCAGTGAGATGGGCCACCTGGACCCGAAAGGTGATTTCCAGCCACACTGTTGGTCCTATGCGTATTAATGTGTCCTTTATCCATCAAGGGAGCTGCAGTATCACTTGCCAGACTATTTGTGCAGGATGCTGTTAGTAAAACACAAGTTTTCAAAGTCAAAAAAAGTTTGGGTCCGGATGCAGTGGCTCATGCCTATAATCCCAGTCCTTTGGGAGGCTGAGGTCGGAGCATCAGTTGAGGCTAGGAATTCGAGACCAGCCTGGGCAACATAGTGAGACCCAGTATTCACAAAAAATAAAAAATAAATTAGCTGGGTGTGGTAGCATGCATCTGTAGTCCCAGCTACTAAGGAGGCTGAGGTGGAAGAATTGCTTGGGTCCAGAAGTTGAAGACTGCAGTGAGCTATGATTGTGCCACTTCAGCCTGGGTGACAGAGCAAGAACCTGTCTTAAAAAATCCATTTCAAAAAAAAAAAAATTGAAGCCGGGCTCAGTGACTCAGCCTGTAATTCCACACCTTTGGGAGGCTGAGGTGAGTGGATTGCCTAAGCTCGTGGGTTCGAGACCCGCCTGGGCAGCAAGACCTCATCTCTACAATAAATCAAAAAAACAACTGGGTGTGGTAACGCGCGCCTGTAATTCCGGCTACTTGGAAGGCTGAGGCGGAAGGATC
>NW_007079828.1:152996-153592 GCF_000164805.1 Carlito syrichta | reverse complement strand
GATTTATTGTAGAGATGAGGTCTCGCCAAGTTCCCCAGGCGGGTCTCGAACCCGCGGGCTCAGGCAATCCACTCACCTCCGCCTCCCAAAGCACTGGGATTACAAGCTGAGCCCCTGAGCCTGGCCAGGCCCATCTCTTACAAGCAAAATTGTTTACCTTATGAGTTCTCAGAGCCTTCAATATGCTAATACTGTACTTCAGACTTCAAAACAGAGATCAACACCCTCTCCTTCCTGCCCCCCCAACACCTAATACCACCTTTGCTAATGTTGTTTGTTTTGTTTTTCCCTTATTTATTTATTATTTTAAGATGTGGCATACAATTCAGAATTTGTTATACAAGGGGTCATCATACAGGTAAAGTTTGGGCTTTCCTTTGGTCCCCACTTCGCCTGGTTTGAGATCAAGTATCCTTATTGATGTTATGTGCCCCCCCCCATGACATTTTGCAGCTACTGTCAATCTCTATCTTATAGTATTATGGTAAATTTTCAGGGTCCGCTTATGAATGAGCTAATGTTGGTTTTTTGGGGGTTTTTTTTTTTTTTGGTTTTTTTTGAGTTGGAGTCTTACTCTGTCACCCAGGCTGGAGGGC
>NW_007079828.1:149498-152976 GCF_000164805.1 Carlito syrichta | reverse complement strand
CTACCACGCCCAGCTCATTTTGATTTATTGTAGAGATGAGGTCTCGCCAATTTGCCCAGGTGGGTCTCGAACCCGCGGCCTCAGGCAATTCACACACCTCAGCCTCCCAAAGGCGCAGGATTACAGGCTGAGCCACCGAGCCCGGCATGTTGTTTGTTTATTCTAACCTATAGGACAAGGCAGAAGCCAATAGGCCTGACCCCAAAACCTCCAAGAACCTAGGACACAGAGGGCTATGGATTCTAGCCCGTGAGAGGCCTTGGACCTACACAAAACACGATGATGTCTTTCACAACATGAAATAACCGACTTTCACGAGCACAAAGATTCCTCTGAAATGAAGTCAGGAGCAGCCACATGCGGGTCAGAACAGTCTAGCAAAGCTGATACAAATACGGTTGGCTCCAAGCTGCATCTCTGCATCACACTCTGGTCTTAAGGGACCAGGCAGCACTTTAACCACAGAGCTCCTGGAGGGCCTCTGCCTCAGGCTCGGGGCACATGGCCTGTGGGAAGAGAGGCCCCGGGCTGGGTTAGGAGGCCCAAGAGATGGCTCCATCCAACTGGCATCCCCGTTGCACGGCACCACATCTGACTCCACCTTTGCTGATGTGTTCCTTTGGATTAAATGCAAAGCCTTCTAGGAAGAGCCATTGCCAGGCTCTTGGTAGCCTCTTTCCTGAGATTTGTACAGAAAGGTCCAGGTTTGGTGTTCGTTGAAGATAGGATGCCTTGCACGAGAGGCTGTGTGTGCAAGTCTTTCCCATTTTGAGTTACCAGACAAGGTTGGCACCTTTTATCTAGGATTGCTTCCCCTTTAATGAATTGGAAGATGAAATACTAAAAAGTCAGACAGGGCCTGGCATGGAGGCTCGCGCCTGTAACTGCAGTGCTTTGGGAGGTTCAGGCAGAAAGATCACTTGAGGCCAGGAGTTCGAGGCCAGCCTAGGCAGCATAGTAAGACTCCCCCCCATCTCTACAAATTAGCCAGGCATGATGGGCCACACCTGTCATCCCAGCTACATGGGAGGCTGAGGCAGGAGGATCACTTAAGCACAGGTGTTTGAGGTTGCAGTGAGCTATGATCAAGCCACTGCACTCCAGCCTGGACAACAGAGTGAGACTGAAAAAATAAAAAAATAAAAAAAAGTCAGGTTGGGCACAGTGGCTCACACCTGTAATCCCAGCACTTTGAGAGGCCAAGGTGGGAGGATTGCTTGAGTTCAGAAGTTTGAGACTAGCCTGGGCAACATAATGAAAACTTGTCTCTACAAAATAGTTTTGAAAAAATTAGCCGAGCATGGTAGTGCATACCTGTAGTCCCAATTACTTGGGAGACTGAGGTGGAAGGATCACCTGAGCCCAGGAGGTTGAGGCTGCTGTGAACTGTGATTATTGTGACTAGGTCACTGCACTCCAGTCTGGGTAACAAAGTAAGACCCAATTCAAAAAAAAAAAAAAAATGTCAGCAAGAACCTGAGTCCTAGTCCACTCCTCTGATTTGCTGGTTGAGCTCTGAAAGTTCTTTCTCATGTCTATGTATATCAAAGCATTATGTAGTGAAACCTGAGGAAACTGATTTTAAAAGGACATGGCCGGGTTTGGTGGCTCAGCCTGTAATCCCAGCATTTGGGAGGCTGAGGCGAGAGGATTGCCTGAGTCCGTGGGTTCGAGACCCACCCGGGCAACTTGGCAAGACCTCGTCTCTACAATAAATGAAAAAGTAGCCAGACGTGGTAGTACAAGCCTGTAGTTCCAGCTACTTGGAAGGCTGAGGCGGAAGGATTGCAGGAGCCCGGCAGCTTGAGGCTGTGGTGGCTGGGAGCATGCCACTACCCTCCAGCCTGGGTGACAGAATGACACTCCAACTCAAAACAAAAAAAGACATCATATCATACACCATAAATATATACAATGTCAATTTGAAAAGAGAAACTTCTTTTCCCTCTCTGATTTTATTTTCTTCCACTGTAAAATGAGGGGTCAGACTATTTCAGTGACTTGCCAAGTTTTGGATCAGAAGAAGCCTTCTGTCAAACTAGGTCTTTAACAGCATCCCATATAAAACAGATAAAAGGAGTCTTTGACCAAAATGTTTTTAAGGAAATGTTATGTCATTACTGCATAATAGGAAATGTTTACTGTACAAGTCAGGATAGAGGTTGCTTTCAGAAGGAAGGGGGTAGTTGTGATTGGGACAAGGCATACACAGGGCATTTGGGATAACAGCAAAATGTGTCTTTCTTGAGCTGAGTGGTTTTCTTAACCTGAATGGTTTTCCTTAGGGTTATTCAGTAAGCTATACAAATATTACATTACTAATGCACTATAAAGTCAACCACTGAGAACACAAACGTCAATCAGGTTTGGCTGCATACAGCATAAAACCCAAAATAGAATAAGATAGAAGTGTCTGGAAGTAAGAAGTCCAGGCACTCAGTGTAAGTCAGTCAGTCAGTAAGGTGACTCAGGGATCATCTAGGACCCAGATTTCCTTCTGTCTGTGAATTCAAAGTCCAAGATGGCTGATTCAAATTCCACCATCATGTCCGTGTTAGAACCAGCAAGAAGAGAGATGAAAAGAATGGCAGGCCAGGCGTGGTGGCTGTCTGTAATCACAGCACTCTGGGAGGCCAAGGTGAGAGGATTGACTGATTCTGGGTATTTGAGACCAGCCTGGGCAACCTGGTGAGACCTCATCTCTACACTAAATCACACAAATTAGCTGGGCGTGGTGGCGCATGCCTGTAGTTCAAGTTACTTGGAAGACTGAGGTGGAAGGATTGCCCAAGCCAGCAGTTTGAGGCTGCGGTGGCCGTGAGCGTGCCACTGCACTCCAGCCTGGGCGACAGAGTGAGACTCTGACTGAAAAAAAAGAAAGGAAAAAAAGAAAAGAAAAGAAAGACAGTTGGACGCAGTGGCTCATGTTTGTAATCCCAGCACTTTGGGAAGCAGAGGTGAGAGGTTTGCCTGAGCCCAGGGGTTCGCGACCAGCCTGGGCAACTTGGCAAGACCTCATCTCTACAATAAATCAAAAAATTATCTGGACGTGGTGGTGTGTGCCTGCAGTTCCAGCTACTTGGAAGGCTGAGGTGAAAGGATCGCCTAAGCCCAGCAGGTCAAGGCTACAGTGACTGTGAGCATGCCACTGTACTCCAGCCTGGGCAACAATGAGACTGCAACTCAAAAAAAAAGAAAGAAAAGAAGGGTATCCACACTTACTTTAAGAAAACTCCCAAGCCTGGGCAACATTGCGAGACTCCATCTCTGCAAAAAGTTTAAAAATTAGCTGGGTGTTGTGTTGTGTATCTATAGTCCTATTGCCAGGTGGATGTGGTGTAATGCTCTGTGTTGGGTGCCAAAGATGTTGCTGGGTGAAGTGCAGCGAGATGGTCTGTGGGTTCTTTGGCTTACCAGAGAAAAGCATTTCAGAGCAAGACCAAGTATAGTTTTTTGTTGTTTTTTTTTTTTTTTTTTT
>NW_007079828.1:143916-149478 GCF_000164805.1 Carlito syrichta | reverse complement strand
CGGCGATCCTTCCACTCAGCCTTCCAAGTAGCTGGAACTGCAGGCGCACGCTACCATGCCCAGCTAATTTTCCAAGTATAGTTTTAAGACAGAGTTTATTAGACAGTGAGAGAGAGAGAGACATGCCCAATGGGCATGGGCATCTTACAAAAAACAACAACATGCTTTTGCTTCTGACAAGAAGCTTTGTATACTTTCAAAATGACTATTATGTTAACCATGAATGAAAAAGGTGGGCTGCAGTTACTCGGTCCTGAGTTTTAATGATCATTTCTCCATCTTTGTTGAACTAAGGTCGGGGAGTAGGGGTACTTTTCCTGGACATGCATTTGCCTTTGACAGAAAACCTGATAGACTTTTTGATGATTATTATTATTATATTCACAATGATTATGTTAACCATGAACTAAAAGGTGGACTGATTACCATCTCTCCGCCTTTGGTGATTTAGACTTTCCTGAACATGCATTTTGCCTTTGACAGGAAGCTTGATATGTACTTTAACAATGATGATTGATTATTGTGCTAACTGTGAATTAAATAGGTGGACTGCACTGGTAAGTCCACATTCCAGCCTGAATGCTTACTGTGCTTTAAAACTACCTGCAAAAACTTATCTATGTCTAACCTACAGTGAATAACCTGCCTCAGTCCTAGCTACTCAGGAGGCTGAGGTGGGAGGAACACTTGAATCCAGGAGGTCAAGGCTACAGTGAGCTGTGTGACTGCACCACTGCGCTCCAGCCTGGCCCACAGAATGAGACACTGTAAGACAGAAAGAAAGAGAGAGTGAGAGAAAGAGAAAGAGAGAGGAAAGGCAGGAAGGACAGAAGAAAGGAAGGAAGAAGGGAAGGGAGGAAAGAAAGAAGGAAAGAAAGAGGGAGGGAGGGAGGAAGGAAGAAGGAAAGAACTGGAAGCGATGGCTCACACCTGAAATCCCAGCCCTTTGGGAGGTGGAGACGAGAGGATTGCCTGAGCCCACAGGTTTGAGACTAGCCTGGGCAACATGGTGTGACCTCATCTTTACAACAAATCAAAAAATTAGCCAGGTGTGATGGTGCACACCACTCAGAAGGCTGAGGTGGAAAGATGGCCAGAGTCCAGCAGGTCGAGGCTGTGGTGGCAGCGAGTGTGCCACTGCACTCCAGCCTGGGTGACACAGTGAGACTCCGATGAAAGGAGGGAAGACAGGAAGGCAGGAAGGGGAAGGAGGGAGAGAAGGAAGAAAGAAAAGAAAGCAAGCTTCACTCACATTGACTAAAGCAATTCCATCACCTTAGCTAGCAACAGGGAAGGCTGGGAGGTGCAGTCTTTAGTTTGGGTACATTGAAGACCTCACCCCAGTTTAGTTTCCATAACAACAACAAAAAAAAGGAAACCAGTAGAAGCTGCCACAATGGATTGCAATATGTCCCCTACATACGAACAAGTTCTGTTCTGAGAGCACGTTCATAAATGCAATTTGTTCGTAAGTCCAACAACTGTAGCCTGGGCACCCAAACAACACGATCGGCTCTACAGTACCAACTACAGCACCGCGTCTTTTATGCTTGCTTCTGGATATCCTGGGCTTGAAATAAAGAGACTGTCCTACTATACTCTATACAGGACTGTACAGTAATGTACACATAAGCACAATCACTTGTAGAGGATGCACACACGTGACAATATGAGCTAGACACATGAACTAACTTACGTGATTGGACATGTGAGTGCACATTCACATCTTTGAAAGTTCACAACTCGAAGGGTCATTTGTAGGGGACTTACTGTAATGGATTTTGATCTCTGATGTGTAAAATTTGGTGGGTGACCGATTTAGGTGTCTTTGTTGTTTTTCAGTCACACATTTTATTCTTTTTTTCCAATCACAATTCTTTTTTTTTTGAGTCAGAGTCACACTCTGTCACCCAGGCTGGAGTGCAGTGGCATACTGCTCATGGCCTCCGCAGCCTCGACCTGCTGGATTCAGGCGATCCTTCCACCTCAGACTTCCAAGTAGCTGGAACTACAGGCACGTGCCACCACGTCCAGCTGATTTTTGATTTATTGTAGAGATGAGGTCTCACCATTTTGCTCAGGTTAGTCTGGAACCCACAGACTCAAGCAATCTTCTCACCTCCGCCTCCCAAAGTGCTGGGAATACAGGCGTGAGCCACTGTGCCCAGCTCAGTCACGAGTTTAAATATGGCTTCAGGTATACAAAGTGAGATAAATATGAATGGTTTGTAGGGCTGCAGAAGTACTCACAGTGTGACTTTGAAACCCCTGAACTAGACACTCCCTAAGAGCTTTCCAGCTTTGACATTCTAGAATTCTGTGGAAATCCTGCCCCCACACATGAGCTTGCAGAAGGCTTTCTCTCTGGGGACTGACGGGGCATTCTGCCACCTTGGGGACTGAGGACTGTGCTCATTGTTTGAGTCAGCACAGCCCCAGCCAAATGTCTTGAAAAGCTTGCTGTCATTCCACAGACTCCTCTTCAGGCTGGGAGTTCCCCAGGGTGGTGTCATTTACTGAGGCACTGAAAACTCAGTGTTTCCAGGCCGCGACAGCGTCTGAGGAGGGAGTGGCTCAGACTTCCCCTTCAGAGTTTCAGAGATTGTTACAGGAGAAGGATTTATCCTTGATTCAACCCTTCCACTTTTCAGACAAGAAACATGGATCCAGAGAGACTGAGAGGTGTACTTGGCATGACCAGCAACTTCTCTTACAGCAGGATTAGGCCTCGCCCAGACTTGTTCTGATGCTTTCTATCACCATTAATCATCATAGCTTGACTTTAACATGCACTTACTATGTGCCGGGCTCTGGGCTAAGCACATCACACAACACACACACACACACACACACACACACACACACACACACACACACACACACACACTTGAGACAGGGTCTTGCTCTGTTGCCCAGGCTGGAGTGCAGTGGCATGATCATCGCTCACTGCCACCTCTACCTCCTGGCCTCAGGTGATTCTTCTGCCCCCGCCTCCCAAGTAGCTAGGACTATAAGGACATGCCACCATGCCCAGCTATATCACATATATTAATGTATTATCATCTCATTTAACTCTCACAACAATCCTGAAAGATAGGAACAATTTTTAAAATTTTTTGTCAGTTTAAAAATTGGGAAACTGGGGCCAGGTACAGTGGCTCATGCCTGTAATCCTAGCACTTTGAGAAGCAGCAATCAGAGGATTGCACTCCAGCCTGGGTGACAGAGTGAGACTTCGACTCAAAAAAAAAAAATGTTGAGAAACATGCCAGGTGCAGTGGCTCACACCTGCAATCTCAGCACTTTGAGAGGCCGAAGCAAGGGAATTGCCTAAGCCCAGGAGTTCAAGACTGGCCTGGACAACATAGCGAGACCTCATTTGTACAAAAAGTCAAAAAATTACCTGGGCATGGTGGTGCACACCTGTAGTTCCAGCTGCTCTACAAAAAAATAAAAATGAAAATAAATTAGGCGGAGTAGTAGTGAGTGTTCATAGTCCCAGCTGCTCGAGAGGCTAACACAGGAGGATGACTTGAGCCCAGGAGTTGGAGGCTGTGGTGAGCTGTGATTGTGCCACGACACTCCAGCCTGGGCAACAGAGTGAGACCCCAACTCAAAAAAAAAGAAGAGAGAGAAAACTAAGATGGGCACAGAGGATCATGCCTGTAATCTCAGCACTTTGGGAGGTCAGAGCGGGGGGGAGGATCGCTTGAGCCCAAGAGTTCAAGATCCTGGGTAACATCTCTACAAAAAATAAAAATGTTAACTGGGCATAGTGACTCATACCTAAAGTCCCTGACTCATACTGTAGCTACTTGAGAAGCTAAGGTGAGAGGATCACCTGAGCCCAAGATGTTGAGGCTGTGATGAGCTGTGAGCCTGCCACTGCACTCCAGCCTGGGCGACAAAGTGAGACTCCAACTCAAAAAAAAAAAGAAACTTACCATGAATGCAAAGGCCCATACCCCAGATGAGATGGGTGGGAGATGCTGGTAATTACCAAGAGCCTCTGTGTGGAGAAACCCTCCCACATTGCAACTTCTCCAAGGGAGCTTCAGGCCAGCCAAGGTCATGACTCCAGAGAGAGGCAACCACAACCTCTCTGAAGCTGGTGCCGTCTCCAGGCCCTGCCCCAGCTGCCCACAGCAGGCCGCCCATCCTGGGTTATGTACACAGTGGCATTGCAGCAGTGGGGCCTCTGCCTTTCCCCTGGAAGTGGGGGCTGGGAAGCCACGCATGGGGCCGAGCAGACACAAGGAAGGGCCCCGGGAGAGAGGTTCTGTGGAGTCACAGCAGTGGCTCAGCTGGTCCCAACTCCTCAGTCTTCTCCTTGACCTCCAGAACAGGAGTCCTCAATCCAGCCAGAGGTGGAGGGAGGGTGAGATGAGGTGATGGGCCCGAGTGGAGATGTCGTAACTTAGACAAAGTTCCAGAAAGACTCAGAGGAAGGGGGTGTTGCTTTTTTCCTTATTCTGACAACTTTTCTGAGAGGCACGTTGGGGACGGGGAAGCCGGGCAGTCAGTCCAGAGGGTCTGGAGGTTGGACCAGTGTGGGGAACCCATGTGCCTGAGCTCCTGCCTCCGCCAGGAGTGTGACCCAGGACCCCAGTACTTTGCGTGGCCCAGTCAGCGCAGAGCCACATGGGAGACAGTCTTACAACCACAAGTCACTTAAAACAATCTACAGAGCCGGGCTCGGTGGCTCAGCCTGTAATCCCGCGCCTTTGGGAGGCTAAGGTGAGAGGATTGCCTGAACTCGCGGGTTTGAGACCCGCCTGGGCAACTTGGCGAGACCTCATCTCTACAATAAATCAAAATAAGCCGGATGTGGTAGTGCACGCCTGTAGTTCCAGCTATTTGGAAGGCTGAGGTGAAAGGATCGCCGGAGCCCAGCAGGTCGAGGTTGCGGTGGCCGGGAGCGGCTACTGCACTCCAGTCTGGGTGACAGAGTGAGACTCCAACTCAAAAAAATAAATAAATAAAACAATCTACAGTCTACAGACTGCACCTTTACGTCTCTAAAAGTAATCCAAGGGGATTAACTAATAATTCATGGAACGCCATTTCTGTTCCCATCAAGTCCTCTCCCCTCCTAGGACACACTGCACACCCCACACACAGGACATGGGAATTTTCATCTCTTCCTTCCTTCCTATTAGCTTTTAAACTTTTTTTTTTTTTGAGTCAGAGTCTCACTCTGTCACCCAGACTGGAGTGCAGTGGCATGCTCACGGCCACAGCAGCCTCGACCTGCTGGGCTCCGGCGATCCTTCCGCCTCAGCCTTCCAAGTAGCTGGAACTACAGGCATGTACCACCATGCCTAACTAATTTTTTGATTTATTGTAGAGATGAGATCTTGCCAAATTGCCCAAGCTGGTCTTGAACCTCTGGGCTCAGGCAATCCTCTCACCTCGGCCTGCCAAAGTGCTGGGATGACAGGCCTGAGCCACCACACCCAGCTAATTTTTAAAACTTTTAAAAGATTATTTTACCTGGGCTCAGTGGCTCAGCCTGTAATCCCATGCCTTGGGAGGCTGAGGTGAGTGGATTGCCTGAGCCTG
>NW_007079828.1:140031-143660 GCF_000164805.1 Carlito syrichta | reverse complement strand
CAAAAAAAAAAAAAAAAAAAAAGATTATTTTATTTTGAAATAAAGATTATTTTATTTTGAAATAGTCCTCACTTCTCTCTTTCCCTCCTATCTCCCTTCTACTTACAAAAGAAAAAAGAAAAGACACTTTTACTTTGGAATAATCATAGACTCACAAGAACTTGATAAAATAGTGTACAGAGATCCTTTGTACCCCTTCCCCAGCTTTCCCCAATGGTTACCTCTTACATAATTATTTCCTAGTAAATTTAAGTAGCTCATTCTAATACTGGCAACAGAATTATGAAAGTACTGTTATCTGCCAGGCGCGGTGGCTCAGCCTGCAATCCCAGCACTTTGGGAGGCTGAGGCAAGAGGATTCCTGAGCCCAGGGATTCAAGACCAACCTGTGCAATTTGGTGAGACCTCATCTCTACAATAGATCAAAAAATTAGCCAGGCATGGTGGCCCATGCCTGTAATTTCAGCTACTTGGAAGACTGAGGCAGAAGGATGGCCTGAGTCCAGCAGGTTAAGGCTGTGGTGGCTGTGAGTGTGCCACTGCACTCCAGCCTGGGCAACAAAGTGTGAGACTTCAACTCAAAAAAAAAAAAAAGAAAGAAAAGAAAGTACTATTATCATCACCATTTTACATGTAAGGAAATTGAGGGCGGGGCGCAGTGGCTCCCACCTGTAATCCCAGCACTTCAGGAGGCCAAAGTGGGAGGATTGCTTGAGCCCAGGAGTTCCAGATCCGCCTGGGCAACATAGCAAGACCCTATCTCTACAAAAAATTAGCTGAGTGTGGTGGGACATGCCTGTAGTCCCAGCAAATCTGGAGATCAAGGCAGGAGGATTACTTGAGCCCTGGAGTTCAAGACTGCAGTGAGATATGATTGCACTACTGCACTCCAGGAGAGGCAACAGAGTAAGACCCTGTCTTGGAAGGAAGGAAGCAGGGAGGGAAGGAGAGAGGGTGGGAAGGAGGAAGGAAGGAGGAGGGGAAGGAAGGGAGGAAGGAAAGAAAGAAGGAAGGGAGAAATTGAGTCCCAAAGAAATGAAATACATTGCTCAAGGGCCCCCAAAGGGCCGGGCTCTGTGGCTCAGCCTGTAATCCCAGCACTTTGGGAGGCCAAGGTGAGTGAATTGCCTGAGTCCGTGGGTTCAAGACCCTCCCGGGCAACTTGGCAAGGCCTCATCTCTACAATAAATCAAAAATTAGCCAGGCATGGTAGTGCACGCCTGTAATTCCGGCTACTCGGAAGGCTGAGGCGGAAGGATCGCCGGAGCCCAGCAGGTTGCGGCCACTGCACTCCGGTCTGGGTGACAGAGTGAGACTCCAACTCAGAAAAAAAGGGGGGGGGGGCCGAAGTGTAGTGCAGATTCGGGACTTAAATTCAGATCTGACTGACTCCAGAGTCTGCTCATATTCACATCAATCCTCATCCTTCCCCCACCCTCCTGGGCCCTCTCCAGGAGGGAGGAAAAGTCTGGAAGAGGCCCAGCCCCCAAAAGAATGCCATTCTTCACATGCCTCAGAAGAGTCAGTTTGCTAGAAGTTGGAGCCTCCCTGACATAGCTTAGCTGTCGAGTCATCGGAATTATTTTTGTGACCCAGACAGCAGCCCCAGACACTGCTTCAGGTCCCTTCTGAGGCCAGAACAAACTTTCTACCCCTGTAAATCCCTCCCTGTCTCATCACGTGGCTTTCTCCTCTCCATCTCCTGCAGTGATGCGCCCTTCAGCTGTAGGGCGATTCTCATCAGCCACACGTAAGGGACATCATCTTTCTCTTCAAGGGATGATTGTTGGTTGGGTATGGTGGCTCATGACTGTAATCCTAGCACTTTGGGAGGCCAAGGCAGGAGGGTCGCTTAAGCCCAGGAGTTCAAGACAAGCCTGAGCAACATAGTGAGACCTCATCTCTACAAAAAATTGTTAAAATTAGCTGGGCGTGGTGGTGCATGCCTGCAGTTCCAGTTACTCTGGAGGCTGAGGCAGAAGGATCGCCTAAGCCCAGGAGGTGGAGGCTAAGGCTGCAGTGAGCCACGATCATGCTACTGCACTCCAGTCTGGGCAATGGTGAGACCCCCAACTCAAAAAAAAGGAGGGAGAACAATTGTTATGCACCTTGTCTAATGGATGCAGGAAGATGTCATATGCCTGTTGAGCAAACACGAGAGCTCCTTAGCGTCAGAAATGGGTTTCTTCTGTTGAAAGTGACAGAAAGGCTGGCACAGTGTCTCTCACCTATAGTCCCAGCACTTGCGGGGGTGGAGGCGAGAGAATTATCTGAGTTTAGGGGTTCAAGACCAGCCTGAACAACATGGCAAGACCTTGTCTCTACAATAAATTTTTTAAAAATTAGCTGGGCATAGCGGCACCCACCTCTAGTTCTGGCTACTTGGAAGGCTGAGGCAGAAGGATTGCCTAAGCCCAGCGGGTCGAGGCTGCGGTGGCTAGGAATGTTTGGTCACGGCCACTGCACTCCCGTCTGGGTGACAGAGTGAGACTCCAACTCAAAAAAACAAACAAACTAAACAAATAAACAAAAAACCCTAAATAAATAAACTGATAAAAGAAGGTGACTGAAAACCCAATCTAAACCAGCATAAACAAAAAAGGAACATATTGGCCCATGAAAGGAAGCGTCCAGGCGCTGGACTGGACGTCACATGGGACTGCACTCTGCTGCGTGTCACAGGAACTTGATTCCAGCAGCTGTTCCTCATGGCAGCCAGCTGGCCATCTGAGGATAGTGACTGGGTAGAGCCCTGACTGGGCTGCAGCTCCTCTGTCAGCCTTTCCTTGTGGGTTCTAATCTCAGGCAACTCCTCTCAGTGTCACGTATGCCACCCAGGACGGAAGAAGAGGATCGAGGTGGAATCTCCCCTGACACATGCTTCCCCAGAAGCTCCCTGCACTGGTTTCTGCTTAGAGTCATTGATGAGAGCCATGTCCGTGACCTCCCTGCATTATGAGGGAGTGGGGGAGGCCGAGCCTTTTTTTTTTTTTTTTTGAGTCAGAGTCTCACTCGTCACCCAGGCTGGAACACAGCAGCATGCTCATGGCCACCGTAGCCTCGACCTGCTGGGCTTAGGCGATCCTTCCGCCTCAGCCTTCCAAGTAGCTGGAACTATAGATGCACACCACCATGCCCGGCTAGTTTTTGTGATTTATTGTAGAGATGAGATCTCACCAAGTTGCCCAGGCTGGTCTCGAACCCCCAGACTCAGGCAATCCTCTTGCCTTGGCCTCCCAAAGTACTGGGATGAAGGGCTAAGCCACCACGCCCAGCCAAGGCCAAGCATTTTGAACTGGACATAAAGCTCCCTAAGCACAACTGAGCATCTGTTGATAGGCAGAAGAGGAGAATGGGGGTACACATATATGTTTTTTGTTGTTGTCGTTGTTTTAGAAGGATCTGGCTCTGTCACCTAGGCTAGAGTGCAGTGATATGATCATAGCTCACTGTAGCCTTGAATTCCTAGACTCAAGAGAGCTTTCTGCCTTAGCCTCCCAAGTAGGTGAGACTAAAGCACGCACCTCTAAGCCTGACTATTTAAAAAATATTTTGCAGCCAGGCTTGTTGGCTCAGCCTGTAATCCCGTGCCTTTGGGAGGCTGAGGTGAGTGGATTGCCTGAGCCTGC
>NW_007079828.1:110941-139612 GCF_000164805.1 Carlito syrichta | reverse complement strand
CCTACCACGCCCGGCTCATTTTGATTTGTTGTAGAGATGAAGTCTCGCCAAGTTGCCCAGGTGGGTCTCGAACCCGCGGGCTCAGGCAATCCACTCACTTCAGCCTCCCAAAGGCGCGGGATTACAGGCTGAGCCACCGAGCCCGGCTCTCTCTTAATTTCTTTCTCTAACTGTGCCCCCCTCCGTCTTTCTCCACTCTGCTCTCCTTCCTGTAGGCTTCCTGAACCCACACCCCCTCCCCCCCAACTTCCCGATCTCAGAAGGCAGCTGCTTCTCTGGATCTTACATCCACTCCTAGTCAAGCTCAAGAGGAAGAGGCCAGGTTCTCGGTGCAGCCCCACACTCCATCTCATTTCTGTCCCTGGAAGACTCGCTGTGGTCGTGGGGAATGGTGTGGCTGAGATGGGCCACATGCTCTCTTTCTAAGCAGGGCTAAGAGTGCAGGAGAGGTTGGCCCAGCGTGGTGGTGCATGCCTGTAATCCTAGCACTTTGGGAGGCCTAGGCAAGAGGATTGCCTAATCCGAGGGGTTTGAGACCAGCCTAGGCAACTTGGTGAGATCTCATCTCTACAATATATAAAAAAATTAGCCGGGCATGGTAGCGCATGCCTATAGGTCTGGCCTCCTGGAAGGCTGAGGCCGAAGGATCGCCTGAGCCCAGCAGGTCAACTCTGGGGTGGCTGTGAGCGTGCCACTGCACTCCAGCCTGGAAGACAGTGAGACTCCAATTCAAATAATAATAATAGCAACAACAACAATAATAATAAATAACAAGGTCTTAGTTTTAATTTCTAATATTGCAAATATTGAAAAATATAGCCCACTAAATAAAAGTTTATTGGGGTTCATAATAATTTGTAAGAAAATAAAGAGGTCCTCCTGGGCACAGTGTATCACTCCTGTAATCCCAGCATTTTGAGAGGCGGAGGTGAAAGGATTGCCTGAGCCCAGGGCTTTGAGACCAGTCTGGGCAACATGGTGAGACTGCGTCTCTACAATAAATCAAAAAATTAGCCAGGTGTGATGGCGCATGCCTGTAGTTCCAGCTACTTGAAAGGCTGAGGTGAAAAGATCACCTGAGCCCAGCAGGTTAAAGCTGCAGTGGCCATGAGTGCTCCAGCCTGGGCAACAGAGTGAGACTCCAACACCCCCCCACAAAAAAAGAAAAACAGAAAAGCAAATAGAGGGGTCATGAGACCAAAGTTTGAGAACTGCTGTTTTAGATATTAGGTTTACTTGGAAACCTTAAATAAGGAGCAGTAGATACACTTATAAATGTTATATAGCAAATGTTAACATATTTGAAGCCACTATCAGTTCAGCTTTTTCTATTAGCCAGGTTCACTGTGTCAGAAAGCAATATAGCAATCTCTTGAACAATACAGAAATTCGTTTTGTTCTTACATAAACAGAATTTGGATTTAAGTAATCAAGGGCTAGAATTGTGGCTCCATGGTCATGAGAGACTTAGGTTCTTTTTTTTTTTTTGTGAGTTGTAGTCTCACTCTGTTGCCCGGGCTGGAGTACAGTGGCACGCTTACGGCCACTGCAGCCTTGACCTACTAGGCTCAGATGATCCTTCTGCCTCAGCCTTCCAAGTAGCTGGAACCACAGGCACACTACCATGCCTGGTTAATTTTTTGCTTTAGTGTAGAGACGAGATCTTGTCATGTTGAGCAAGCTGGTTTCAAACCCCTGGGCTCAGTCAATTCTCTCGCTTCGGCCTCCCAAAATGCTGGAATTATAAGTTTCAGTCATCATGGCTGGCCTCTTTTTTTTTTCTTGAGTCGATGTCTTACTCTGTCACGCAGGCTGGAGTGCAGGGGCACGCTCACAGCCACCGCAACCTCCACCTTCTAAGCTCAGGTGATCCTTCCACCTCAGCCTTCCAAGTAGCTGGAACTACAGGCATGCACCACCACACCCAGCCAATTTTTTTACTTATTGTAGAGATGAGGTCTCACCATGTTGTCCAGGTTAGTCTCAAACCCATGGGCTCAGGCAATCCTCTCATCTCTGCCTTCTAAAGTCTTGGGATTACAAGCGTGAACCACCACACTCAGTTAGATTCACTCTATTTGTTGCTCTGCTATATTCAACATGGGGGTTAAACCTCATGTTTCAGAATGGCTGCTCAGACTCCAGCCACCTCAGCTGCATCCTGTCAGCATATTTCCCAGAAATTGCCTATAACACCATTGCTTATATGTTTTTGGAGTAACTTAGTTAAATGGCCACACTTAGTTGCAAAGGAGACTGGGAAATGCAATTTTTAAATTCTGTTTGTCATATGCCCAGTTAAAAATTAGTGTTTCTATTGCTGAGAAAAAAAGTAAGTAAAATATGAGGGGTCAACAAATCTGTCATCTTTGTACTACCAGGTTCACTCATTTTGTGCAAATCTTGAAATAAATCTTCTCTTTTAGTCTCTGTTTAATTGCAAAATAGCCTGTGTTTCAAGGGGAGGTATTTGATTTATTTTATTTTATTTTTTTGAGTTGGAGTCTCAGTCTGTCGCCCAGACTGGAGTGCAGTGGCCGCTCCTGGCCACCGCAGCCTCTCCTGCTGGGCTCCAGCGATCCTTCCGTCTCAGCCTTCCGAGTAGCCAGAATTACAGGCGCACGCTACCACGCCCGGCTAATTTTTTGATTTATTGTAGAGATGAGGTCTCGCCAAGTTGCCCAGGCGGGTCTCGAACCCGCAGGCTCAGGCAATCCACTCACCTCAGCCTCCCAAAGTGCGGGATTACAGGCTGAGCCACCGAGCCCGGCTGGTTTATTTTATGTTTTTGAATTGGAGTCACTCTGTCACCTGGACTGGACTGCAGTAATATGATCATGGCTCATCACAGCCTCGACCTCCTAGGCTCAGGTGATCCTCCTTCTTCAGCCTCCCAAGTAGCTAGGACTATAGGCATGCACCACCACCTCTGGATAATTTTTAAATTTTTTTTGTAGAGACAAGGTCTTATTATGTTTCCAGGCTGGTCTTGAACTCCTGTTCTCAAGCAATACTCTCGCCCTGGCCTCTCAAAGTGCTGGGATTATAGGCATGAGCCACCATGCCCAACCACGGTGAGGTATTCATAAACAGTGACCATTTATAACAACATATCTTTAAGTTGATATTTTCTGATCACCATATAATAAAATAATTATTGGACAAAAAAATTGTCTACTGAGGTGGATTTAAACTATAATTGTCTTCCAAACCCCAGTTTCAGTTTCAAGTTTTTGTGATCATCTATACTTATTCTTCTCATTGGTGTTTTTTTAGAAACATAAAATATATATATATTTTGAGTCAGAGTCTCACTCTATCGCCCAAGCTGGAATGCAGTGGCATGCTCACGGCCACCGCAGCCTCGACCTGCTGGACTCAAGTGATCCTTCTGCTTCAGCTTCCAAGTAGCTGGAACCACAAGCATATGCCACCACATCTGGTTAATTTTTTGATTTATTGTAGAGACGAGGTCGTGCCATGTTGCTCAGACTGATCTCAAACCCCTGAACTCAGGCAATCCTCTCACCTCCGCCTCCCAAAGTGCTGAGATTACAGGCATGAGTCACCGAGCCAGGCCTATAAAATATATTTTAAATACATATCATGACCCAAAAGGCCAATATGGATGCCCCTTTACCAACTAAGGTAGGCACAAAGAGTAGGGAAACAAAAATAGTTACCTGTAGCCTAGGGCTCAGGACTCAGCTGGCTTGGTAATTTCCTATTTCCCACAGTCACAGGAAAATCTACAAAACTCCCTAACAATATCAGACCTTCTTAACTTTGATTTGCAACTCAGATCCTTGCAACTCTAATTGGACGGAGGACCCATCTTATAAAAAATCTTTCCTGATAAACAATTACAGTCCCCAAGCTGGTGTCAGTAGCTTGTAGACACTGCACACAGAGTGTCTTTGTGTCCTATAATCCACCTTTTGATGTAAAGAGCCAAATTCCACCTCATTTTAATCTAAGACCCTGCCCCATCATGAATATAGGATGTATGTTACATATCTGTTTACCCATTGGACGTGTGCTCCACTCTCCTCATTAAATATGTATAAATTTCCCCCAAGCCTGATGAATATGCATGAGTCTATTGTGTAATGCAAACCCTGGGAGGCAAAAAAGCCAACCTGCCCCTTCTTCTTCCAAGGGAGAGCACCTTCAGCCAAGATGCAAACTAATGTCACCAATAAAGGCCTCCTTCCTACTATTTAGACAATCTGGTGGTATTTTGGATGACAATATAAACATATATACACTTATACACATTTTAAATACAATTAAAAGCAAAATTGTATATATATATATATATATATATATATATATAAATATTTTGAGTCAAAGTCTCACTCCATCGCCCAGGCTAGAGTGCAGCGGCACGCTCATGGCCACCACAGCCTCGACCTGCTGGGCTCAGGTGATCCTTCCACCTCAACCTTCCAAGTAACTGGAACCACAGGCCTGCACCACCATGCCCAGCTAATTTTTTATTTATTTATTTTAGAAACGAGGTCTCTCCGTGTTGCCTAGACTGGTCTCAAACCCGGGGGCTCAGGCAATCCTCTTGCCTCTGCCTCCCAAGTGCTGAGATTACAAACGTGAGCCACCATGCCCGACTAAAACAAAATAATATTTTAAGCATATAAGCATAACATAAAATTAATTTAAATTGGTAAAACACCACTTATTTTTTATAGTGGGATTCTGTGTCTAATTTCATTTGGCATTGTAAAGATTTGATGGCCATGGTCTTCTGCAGTGGCAAACCAGCAGATGTGTTTTGTCTGATTACTTTATTGTTAAGCATTCAGAATTTGAATGCCTGTAAACAGGGCTGTTAGTCTGGGCGCGGTGGCTCAAATCTGTAATCCCAGCATTTTGGGAGGCTGAGGCGAGATGATTGCTTGAACTCAGAGGTTCAAGACCAGCCTAGGCAACTTGGTGAGACCTCATCTCTACAATAAATCAAAAAAATAAGCTGAACATGGTAGCGCATGCCTGTGGTCCCAGCTACTTGGAAGGCTGAGGCGGAAGGCTTGCCTGAGCCCAGCTGGTCAAGGCTGTGGTGGCTGTGAGCATGCCACTGCTCTCTAGCCTGGATGACGGAGTAAGACTCCCTTTCAAAACAAAAACAGGCTGGACTCGGTGGCGCAGCCTGTAATCCCAGCGCTTTGGGAAGCTGAGGTGAGTGAATTGCCTGAGCCCACGGGTTTGAGACCCACCTGGGCAACTTGGCAAGACCTCAACTTGACAATAAATCAAAAATTAGCCGGATGTGGTAGCGCACACCTGTAGTTCCAGCTACTTGGAAGGAGGAGGCTGAAGGATCACCGGAGCCCAGCAGGTTGAGACTGCGGTAACCGGGAGCGGCCACTGCACTCCAGTCTGGGTGACAGAGTGAGACTCCAACTAAAAAAAACAAAAACAAAAACAAAAACAGAGCTGCTACTCTTCAGTTTATCACAGGTTCCAACTCATTCTCTTTTTTTTCTTTCTTTCTTATTTATTTATGTTTATGCATTTATTTATTTGAGTAAGGTCGTCACTCGGTCACCCAGGCTGGAGTGTAGTGGCATGATCACGGCTCACCACAGCCTCGACCTCTTGGGCCCAGGTGATACTTGTGCCTCAGCCTCTCAAGCAGTTGGAACTACAGGTGCACACCACCATGCTCGGCTAATTTTTTAATTTTTTGTAGAGATGAGGACTCACTATGTTGCCCAGGCAGGGCTTTCCCTTTAATTGATATGTAATAATTCACATATTTTTGGGGTACATGTGAGTGTTACACGAGAACATGTATAACGATTGTATCAGGATAACTGGGGTAACCATCACCTTGAGTGTTTATTATTATTATTATGTATAATTTCTTTTTTTTTTTTTTTGAGTTGGAGTCTCACTCTGTCACCCAGACTGGAGTGCAGTGGCCGCTCCCGGCCACCGCACCCTCGACCTGCTGGGCTCCTGCGACCCTTCCGCCTCAGCCTTCCAAGTAGCCAGAATTACAGGCATGCGCTACCATGCCCGGCTGATTTTTTGATTTATTGTAGAGATGAGGTCTTGCTGCCCAGGCGGGTCTCGAACCTGTGGGCTCAGGCAATCCACTCACCTCAGCCTCCCAAAGGCGCGGGATTACAGGCTGAGCCACCGAGCCCAGCATTATGTATCATTTCAATTCCTGTCTTCTAGTTGCTTTGAAATACACATAATAGGCCGGGTATAGTGGCTCAACCCTATAATCTCAGCACTTTGGGAGGCTAAGACGAGAGAATTGCCTAAGCCCAGGGGTTTGAGACCAGCCTGAACAACATGTCAAGATCTCATCTCTACAATAAATCAAAAAATTAGTTGGGTGAGGTGGCACATGCCTGTAGTTCCAGCAACTTGGGAAGGCTGAGGTGGGAGGATCAGCTGAGCTCAACAGGTCAAGGCTGTAGTGGCCACGAATGTGCCACTGCACTCCAGCCTGAGTGACAAAGTGAGACTCTGACTCAAAAAAAAATTATCATACATAAAATTGTACATAGAATAATGTATATCAAATATACTAAGTAGAGTCACCCTAGTCTGCTAGCAGACATTAGAACGTATTTCTTCTCTCTAACCATGTGTCTGTACCCAAAACTAACCTCTTTTCATACCCCCTTGCCCCCACCCTCCCTTGCAAGTCTCTGATATCTTCTTCTCTCCCCTCTTGTATTATGCTGGGCCGCTTTACCAAACCTCAACATCCACGTCATCCCTTGGAAACAGCTGAAGTTTCTATTAGGTTATATACAGAGAGGGAAAAAACTTGCCAAAAGCCCAGCAAGTACTTGTTAACGTGAGAAAAACCAAGGTGGCCAAGTGCTCTCGCAGGAAATAATCACTAAGGTGTGATTCAAGCTCAGGTTGTAGAAAGATCAAGGCAGAAGTTGAGGTCAGATGTGGGAGAGTCTGTAAGGTGAGCTGAGAATTCTGACCTTGCCCACAGGGAGATGGAAGCCACCCAGGGTTTCATTGTAAAGGATTAGAATGGGTAAGGAGGCTTCAGGGAGTACCTCTTTAAAACCAAGGGTACAAGTCAGACGCGGTGGCTCATGTCTGTAATCCCAGCACTTTGGAAGGCAGAGACAAGAGGATTGCCTGAGTCCAGAGGCTCAAGACCAGCCTGGGCAACTTGGTGAGACCTCGCCTCTACAATAAACCAAAAACTTAGTCAGGCGTGGCAGTGTGCACCTGTGGTTCCAACTATTTGGAAGGCTGAGATGGAAGGATCACCTGAGCCTAGCACGTCAAGGCTACCGTGACTGTGAACTCACCAACTTGGGCAACAGAGTGAGACTTGGACTCAAAAAACAAACAAACAAAAAACAAGGGTACAGCAATCTGTTCTGGAATTGAGACTAGGAGAACTAGGGCAGACTAAAACAAGGCAGATAAGGATGGCACAGAGTTAGTATTCATAAAGAGACAGCTGGGTTGTCTGCAAATGGGATTCAAGACAGTCTTCATGAAAAACAAGATCCATCCCAGTGTCTTGGCTGTGTTGTTTTACGGTCATTAGTACTCGAAAGAATACTCATAAACAAAAATTTGATAGGTTTCTTGGGAGTCCCAAGCAAAGCTTTCTGGGCCATTCACCCTGAGAATGACTCACAGCTAAGGGACCAGAGCCAAGACTGAGTTTGCTGGGTCAGTACCGAAGATGAAAGCAGGGGCTACAGATAATCGAAAAGAAGGAACCTGTAGGATTCCTGAGTGAACCAGGTAGCTGCTTTCTGAGTCTGGTTTGAGTGGACAAGAGGCAATGAAATCATTGCTGTTTAGAGGTTTTTTTTATGTGCAAGGCATTGTGGTAAATATTCTGCATGAATTTCTCTCCCTGAATCTTCTCATTGTCGATAAGTATAGGTACAGCTATCCTCATTTTTCAAAGGAGAAAACTGAGAGAGAACTGATTCCTATAGGTGGGATGAACTGAAAAGTATAATTGGATTTTTTTTGGGGGGTGGGTCTCATTTTGTCACCCAGGCTGGAGTGCAGGGGCAAGATCATAGATCACTGAAGCCTTGAACTCCTGGCCTCAAGCAATCCTCCCACCTCAGCCTTCCAAGCAGCTGGAATTACAGGCACCACCACCAAGCCTGGGTGTTTTTTGTACTTTTGTAGAGATGGGGTCTTTCTATGTTGCCTAGGTGGTCTTAAACTCCTGGCCTCAAGCATTTCCTACCTCTTTGACCTCCCAAAACACTGAGATTACAGACTTGAGCCACCATGCACCAGCCTGGTTTTGTTTGTTTGTTTTTGAGTTGAAGTCTTACTCTGTTCTCCAGGCTGGAGTGCAGTGGCACAATCGTGGCTCACCATAGCCTCAACCTCCTGGGCTTAAGCAATTCTCCTGAGTATAGGTGCATGCCACCACACCCAATAAATATTTTGACTATTTGTAGAGACAAGCAAGGTCTTGCTATGTCGCCTAGGCTGGTCTCAAACTCCTGGGCTTAAACCATCTTCCTGTCTCAGTCTTCTAAACTATTGGAATTAAAGGTATAAGCCACCACGTAGACCATCCTGGGTTCTTAAATGTTATCTCTCCTAAGAAAAAATGAGGACTTTGGTATGTTTGCTCTAGTACGCTCTTACTACGAGATAAGAAAGGAAGTAGGTGGGTGCATTTTGTCCTGGCATTCATTGCCTTCCTCCAGTAACAGAACTTGCCCTTCCCTCTGCAGGACCACCCTTCCCAAGCTCGATATCCTAGTATGGCTTGAAGGACTCCATCCCCTGCTCCAAGGATAAGAATGTCTGGCAGCCTGGCCAATCAGAGCATGGCATTTCCTGGTCCTACAGAGGTAACGACGCTTCTCCCAGCTGTTCTAAAGTGTAGATGGTCTGGGGAGGTAGAGTTAGGACATTTGAGTGGAAGGAGGCCTGGAAGAAAACTGCTCCATATTTCCTCCAAAATGTACCACTAAGCCAGTGTCTATTTTTCAGAATCGCTGATGTTCTCTTGGAAATGGTACATAAGAGCTGGACCATGAGCTCTGAAGGCAGGGAGCATGTCCGGCTGCATCCCAGTCCCAACATAGTAAAGTGAATGTGTCATAAATGATTTTTGACTAACTGAAGGAGTTAGACACTTATGAATCAGGTGGGCATGGTGGCTCATGGCGGTAATCCCAGCACTTTGGGAGGTCAAGACTGGCTGATTGCTTGAGCTCAGGAATTCAAGACCAGCCTGAGCAAGAGGAGAGAGAGACCCTGTCTCTACAAAAAAAAAATTCAAAAATCAGTCAGGTGTGGTGGTGCATGCCTGTAGTCTTAGGTGCTTGGGAGGCTGAGGTGGGAGGATTGCATGAGTGCAGGAAGTCAAGGCTGTGGTGAGCCATGACCATTGTGATTGTGGTGATCGTACCACTGCACTCCAGTCTGGGTGACAGAGTGAAATTCCAACTCAAAAAAAAAGAACAAAGTGTACGGTGTGAGCATATTTGTACCCTGATTCAAATCGAGCAAACATAAATAGACATTTTTTAGATAATCTGGAAAATGTGAACATAGACTTGGTATTAAGTGATGCTAAGGAATTACTTTTTTTTTCTTTTTGCAACGAAATCTCACTGTGCTGCCCAGGCTGGCCTTGAACTTCTGGGTTCAAGTGATCCTGCCTCCTCAGTCTCCAGAGAAGCTTAGACTACATGCACAAGCCACCACTCCTGGTTGATTAAAGAATCATTTTAATTTTGTTAGGTGAGATGAGGAAACCGTGGCTAAAAACTTCCGCCTCATCCTTCCAAGTATCTGGAATTCTGTAGCTACCATGCCCAGCTTACTTTTTGATTTACTGTAGAGATGAGGTCTCACCAAGTTGCCAGGCTGGTCTCGAACCCCTGAGCTCAGGCAATCCTCTCGCCTCGGCCTCCCAAAGTGCTGAGATTACAGACTTGAGCCACTGTGCCTGGCATTACACTTTGTTCTTTTTTTTGAGTTGGAGTCACTCTTTGTCCAGGCTGGAGGGCACTGGCATGCTCATGACCACTGCAGCCTCGACCTGTTGGGCTCAGGAAATCCTTCCACCTCAGCCTTCCAAATATCTGGAACTACAGGCATGCACAACCATGCCCAACTAATTTTTTGATTTATTGTAGAGATGAGGTCTTGCCAAATTGCCCAGGCTAGTCTTGAACCCGTGGGCTTAGGCAATCCTCTCACCTTGGTCTCCCAAAGTGCTGGGATTATAGGCCTGAGCCACCATACCTGGCCACACTTTGTTCTTATAACTCATTTAATCTATTCAAGATCCTCCCTTCACTCCCCACCTTTTGTTATACCATTTAGTCATCAGAGAAATCATGTTATTTGTCTTACAGAATTTCCTGTGTTCTGGTTTGACTGATTTAATGCTTGTGGCGTTTTTAGACTTATTTCTCGATTCCTTTGTTGCTCCTGTAAAGTGGTCATTAGATTCAGATTAATTTCCTTTGGCATAAATATTTAAGTCACGAAGTGCTCACCATGAGGAACATGATGTCTAGTTGTCCCACTCTTAACAATGTTAAGATTACTAAATTGGGCCGGGCTCGGTGGCTCAGCCTGTAATCCTGCGCTTTGGGAGGTCGAGGTGAGTGAATTGCCTAAGCCCTCGGATTCGAGACCCGACTGGGCAACTTGGCAAGACCTCATCTCTACAATAAATAAAAAAAATTAGCCGGGCGTGGTAGCGGGCGCCTGTAGTTCCAGCTATTTGGAAGGCTGAGGCGGAAGGATCACGGGAGCCCTGCAGGTCGAGGCTGCGGTGGCCGGAAGCGTGCCACTGCACTCCAGTCTGGGAGACAGAGTGAGACTCCAACTCAAAAAAAAAAAAAAAAAAGAGAGAGAGAGAGAGAGAGAGAGAGAGAGAGAGAGATTACTGAATTGGGGCTAATTTTTAAATTTTTGTAGACATGGAGTCTTGCTATGTTGCCCATGCAAGTCTCAAACTTCTGGCCTCAAGTAATCTCCTGCCTTGGTCTTGATCTTCCATTTCTAACAATACTTTCTTAATTTTTTTTTAAAGAACTTTCCTTTGAGAAAGAAAAGTAACTCAGAACAGTCTCAGGAATGTGAGGTATGCAAAATGTATCAGGTCCACGGAGATTAGAGGATAGCGTCAGTCACCCCCTCCATTCTCCAGGGACAGTTGTTTAAAGGCATTTCGTTCTTTCTTTTCTTCCCTGTGGTTTCCAGGCTAGCTGATAAATTACCTAAAATGTTACCACAAGTTGCACCGTATGACCCTCACCCATTACTTCATGTTCCTGGAATTTTGTGACACAAAAGTCCAATGTACAGCCAGTCAACAACTTATGTTATTTTAATAAATTCTAATTCTATAAAACATTGAATAGTTCCAAAGTTAAAACTATTTAACAAAGTGATACATTCAGAAAAAACTAGCTGTTATCAATATCAGTCTTTCTTGCTCCCTAAGGTAACCATTTCTATTCATTTTTGGTTTTATCTGTCAATTGTTTCTTTTCGGACATGTGAACAAATGCATAAGCCCAGCAGGTCGAGGCTGCGGTGGCCGAGAGCGGCCACTGCACTCCAGTCTGGGCGACGGAGTGAGACTCCAACTCAAAAAAAAAATAAAATTATTTAAAAAAATATATATATATGTTTTTCATTTTTCTCTCCTTTACACTTTAAACATTGTTCTCCATTTTTTTGTTTGTTTGCTTTTCACTTATATGCCCTGAAGATCATTCTATAACATTATATAGAAATTCAGCATTACTTTTTACATTTAATCAAAAAAATTTTTTTGAGACAGGCTTGATCTGTCACCCAGGTTGAAGTACAGTGGTACAATCATAGCTCACTGTGGCCTCCAACTCCTGGGCTCAAGCGATCCTCCTACTTCAGCCTCCAGAGTAGCTGGGACTACAGGCTTGAGCCACCACGCCTGGCTAGTTTTTTTTCTAGTTAGACTTGAACAGCATAATTTTATTATCACTGTCAATTATTTTCCACTTATGACAAGTTTCTTGACCAGGTTCCTGGCAGACCACACTTTCTTTTCTTTTTTTTTTTTGAGTTGGAGTCTCACTCTGTCGCCCAGACTGGAGTGCAGTGGCCGCTCCCGGCCACCGCAGCCTCGACCTGCTGGGCTCCGGCGATCCTTCCGCCTCAGCCTTCCAAGTAGCTGGAACTACAGGCGTGCACTACCACACCCGGCTAATTTTTGATTTATTATAGAGATGAGGTCTCGCCAAGTTGCCCAGGCGGGTCTCAAACCTGCCGGCTCAGGCAATCCACTCACCTCAGCCTCCCAAAGGCACGGGATTACAGGCTGAGCCACCAAGTCCAGCAGACCACACTTTCAAAATGGGTGATCTGAGAATTGTATCAAGGGACTATTTACAAAGATGTGGGCCCTGTGTAGGTGAACCACAGGGACAGTGAATCCCCAGGGTTAGCCACCACGAGGTGCTTGAGGGGCAAGGGAAAGGATAGGACCTGGAGCTTTGGGTGAAGAGCACAACCAGCCTGCTATGATTCCCGAGGGGAGGAGATAGGAGAGTGCATATTCTTTTTTTTTTTCAGTTGTAGTCTCACTCTGTTGCCCAGACTGGAGTGCAGTGGCACGCTCATGGCCACCACAGCCTCAACCTGCTGGGCTCAGGTGATCCTTCCATCTCAGCCTTCTAAGTACCTGGAAATACAGGCACATACCACCATGCCTGGTTAATTTTTTTTTTTTATTCTGGAGATGAGGTGTCACCAAGTTGCCTGGGTTAGTCTCGAACCCGTGGGCTCAGGCAATCCTCTCACCTTGGCCTCCCAAAGTGCTGGGATTTATAGGCATGAGCCACTGTGCCAGGACTCTTTTTTCTTTTTTTTTTTTTGAGTTGGAGTCCTACTCTGTCTCCCAGGCTGAAGTGCAGCGGCACGCGGCACGCTCATGGCCACCACAGCCTCAACCTGCTGGGCTCCGGCGATCCTTCCGCCTCAGCCTTCCAAATAGCTGGAACTACAGGCGCGCGCCACCACACCTGGCTGATTTTTTAATTTATTGTAGAGATGAGGTCTTGCCAAGTTGCCCAAGCCGGTCTTGAACCCCTGGGCTCAGGCAGTCCTCTCTCCTCTGCCTCCCAAAGTGTTGGGGTTATAGGCTTGAGCCACCGCACCTGGCTGGGAATACATATTCAAACTGCACTCTTGTTTTTCACTCCTCCTGGTCTCCTGCTGGTGTCCCCCACTGGCCAATCCCAATTAGAAACAGAGGCCCTGGGAGCCCATGGCACAGGCCAGAAGGTCGGGCCCTCTGCCCTGGAACAGACGGGGCGGGTTAGAGAGTAGTTTGAGAGACCAACTGGACACATCTGTTTTTTGTTTGTTTGTTTGGAGTAAGGCTCTCACTCTGTTTCCCAGCCTGGAGTGCGGCAGCACGATCAAAGCTCACTGCAGCCTCGACCTCCTGGGCCCAAGTGATCCTTCTACCTCAGTCTCCTGAACAGTTGGGACTATAGGTGTGTGCCACCACACCCAGCTAATACAAGGTCTTGCTATGTTGCCCAATCTGGTCTTGAATTCCTGGGCTCAAACAATCCTCTCACCTGGGCCTCCCAAAGTGCTAGGATTACAGGAATGAGCCAGCACACCAGGCCTCTGGACACACCTGGCACAGCAAGTGATACTCTTTTTCAGTGTAACGATATAAGCCTTCCTTTAGGTCAAATCTATTTAGGTTTTCAAAAATAAGTTGAAATACGCCATTGCCTTGCTAAGCTATGGTGTGGCCATGTGCTCTTTGAGCTATGGCCAGACCATGTTTTCTTAAGCTTTGGCCCCCTCCCTTACCTTGGGGAGGTGAATCTCCTCTCTCTCTCTCTCTTTCTAGTTTAGTTTTAAAATAAACTATATTTTCTAATCTAAAAAAAAAAGTTGGAATAGAGCAAAAAATTCTATAGGTGTTATGGAAATATGGCTTAAAGGGTTAAGGTGATCCCAGATGCCTGAAGTCTGGGAGGTCCTGTCTGGGATAACTGTCTGTTGTGTTTTGGTACCTGTCTCCCCTTTTCCAGGACCCTGCCTGGCTGCCTGTGCCCCGGACCTCAGAAAGCCTCTGAAAAACATGAGGGAAAATCATATATATATGATTTGCAGGCTTCCAAGGAGCTGGAACTACAGGCGCATGCTACCATGCCCGGCTGATTTTTTATTTATTGTAGAGATGAGGTCTCGCCAAGTTGCCCAGGTGGGTCTCGAACCCATGGGCTCAGGCAATCCACTCACCTAGGCCTCCCAAAGCGCGGGATTACAGGCTGAGCCACTGAGCCCGGCAAAAATCATATTTTTAACTAGAAAGCACAGGAGAGGCCCAGGGAGGTCTCTAGGTGACGGGTTTCAGAATCTCTGAAATGGAGTCGCTGTCTCCTGGGCATTCCACAGCACCAGTCCCAACCCCAAGCCTACCTTCTTGGCTGCCCTCCCGGCAAGCACAGGGCTACTCTCTTATTCCTCAGCCTGCTTGGCCCTGTCTTTGGGGCCAAAACTCTGGGCTGGAAACTAGAATAGAACCTGAAGGGGTAGAAGGGCCCAGGCCCAGATTCAGTCCAGGTTGCACCTGAACCTCACAAGCCAGCCCTGGGCCCTGAATCTGGGCCTGAGGAGCTAAGAACGACCTCAGAGAAGCTCAGATTTCTCTCCAAGGACCAGAGGACAGAGCGTACGTGATTGAAAGAGAAGAGATACCCAAGAGGTGGTTCTAGAAGGATCCACCCCTCCTCCTCTCCTTGCCTCCCAGCTCTACATATAGCCTCATTTGCTGAATGGGCGAGGGAACCTCTCTGCTGGCTAGGAACACCACAGAAAAAAAGTCCCAGGCTCTGTCCTTCCAGAACTGAGGATGGTGAGGAAGACGGATGTGTGGACAGTTGTGATAGTGCCTACAGGGCAGGTCCACCTGACCCCAACTCAGAGTCAGAGACGCTTTCCAAAGGAAGTGATGTCCAAGCTGAGAGCCGAAGGTTAGCAGAAGTGAGAAGTTCAAGTCCACAGGGGAGCATGGTGTATTTCAAGTACATGGAGCGCCCAGTCTGCCAGGATAATTACAAGTGGTCTATCCCAGTGCAGGCGGGGATTTGTTGACAGATGAGGCTACAAGGGCAGGAGAGGCCAAAGTGTGCAGGGACTTCTGAACCACCTTAAGGAGCTACAACGGCATTCTGGAGGAAGTGAAGTGTTCAGCAGACAGTGATGCATCAAATTGCATTTAAGAGGCTGTTGACACTGCCCTGCAAGCAGCTCTCAGATTTGTCCCCACATTTCTGCCCCCACTGTCATTCCTTGGACGCCTGCAATACCAAGTCTTCCCTTCTGATTTCCCAGCATGCTGTGCCTCTGGGTGAACCATTTTCCTTCTTTCTTTTAAAAAAAAAAAAAATGGCTGGCACAGTGGCTCATGACCAAAATCCCAGCACTTTGGGAGGCCAAGGCAAGAGGATTGCCTGAGTCTACGGGTTCAAGGCCAGCCTGGGCAACTTGGCAAGACCTCACCTCTACAATAAATCAAAAATTATCTGGGCGTGGTGGTGCACGTCTGTAGTTCTAGCTACTTGTAAGGTTGAAGTGGAAGGATCGCCTGAGTCCAGCAGGTTGAGGCTGCAGTGGCTGTGAGTGTGCCATTGCACTCCAGCCTGGGTGACAGAGTGAGACTCCGACTCAAAAAACAAGAAAAATTATTTTAAGCCAGAGGTGGTGGCCCACACCTGTAGTCCCAGCTCCTCAGGAGGCTAAGGAGGGTGGATCACTTGAGTCCAGGAATTCGAGGCTGCAGTTAGCTATTGTTGTATCATTATACTCCAGCCTGGATGACAGAGCAAGACCCTGTCTTTTAACAACAAGCAAACAAATAAATACATTTAACAGCTTTACTGAGATATAATATACCTGCCATATGTTATGAACTGACTTGTGTGCCCTCACAAATTCACATTAAAGTCCTAACCCCCAGTACCTCAGAATGTGATCTATGAGGTTGTCAGGATGGGCCCTAATTCAATATGACTGGTGGCCTTTTAAGAAGAGGAAACTAGCCAGCCACGGTGGCTCATGCCAGTAATCCCAGCACTTTGGGAGGCGGAGGCAAGAGGATCGCCTGAGTCCAGGCGTTTGAGACCAGCCTGGGCAACATGGCGGGACCTTGTCTCTACAATAAATCAAAAACTTAGCCAGGTGTGGTGGCACACGCCCGTATTTCCAGCTACTTGGAAGGCTGAGGTGGAAGGATTGCTTGGATCCAGCAGGTTGAGGCTGTGGTGGCTGTGAGCATGCCACCGTACTCCAACCTGGGTGACAGAGTGAGATGCCAACTCAAAAAAAAAAAAAAAATGAGAGAGAGAACCAGGCGTGGTGGCTCAAGCCTGTAACCCAGCATTTTGGGAGGCTAAGGTGAGAAGATTGTCTGAACCATGGGTTCAAGACTAGCCTGGGCAACTTGTTGAGACCTCATCTCTAAAAAATTAGATGGGCATAGTAGCGTGTTCCTGTAGTTCCAGCTACTTGGAAGGCTGAGGTGGAAGGATCGCCTCCGCCCAGTAGGTTGAGGTTGTGATGACCGTGAGTGTGCCACTATACTCCAGCTTGGGCAACAGAGTGAGACTGACTCCAAAAAAAAAAAAAGAAACTTGGCTACAGATATACACAGAAGAAAGACCATGTGGAGACACAGGGAGAAGGCCGCTATGTACAAGTCAAGAAAAGAGGCCTCAGCTTCCCAGCATTTTTTTTTTTTGTAGAGACATGGTCTTGCTTCATTGCCCAGGCTGGTCTCCCAAAGCATTGAGATTACAGACATGAGCCACTGCACCTGACTGTGAGTTCTTTTTATCTTTATTCTATTTTTTTGAGGTAGGGTCTCACTCTGTTGCCCAGGCTACAGTGCAGTAGCATGATCATAGCTCACTGCAGTCCTGACTTCCTGGGTCAGGTGATCCTTCTGCCCCAGCCTACTGAGTAGCTGGGATTACAGGCATACACCACCTTACCCAATTAATTTTTTTTTTTTTTAGTTGGAGTCTCACTCTGTCATTCAGTCTGGAGTGCAGTGGCCACTCCTGGCCACCGCAGCCTCAACCTGCTGGGCTCCGGTGATCCTTCCTCCTCAGCCTTCCAAGGAGCTGGAACTACAGGCATGTGCTACCACATCTGGCTAATTTTTGATTTATTGTAGAGATGAGGTCTCGCCAGTTGCCCAGGCGGGGCTCAGGCAAACCACTCACCTTGGCCTCCCAAAGCACGGGATTACAGGCTGAGCCACCAAGCGCGGCCCTGAGTTCTTGATAATGGAAAATTCCTCACTGCCAAACATGTGCAGGCATTGAGGGAGGAACACAGGCTAAAGCGGTGACCAAGACAGCCTTGAGGAGACCTGGTTAGAGCCTTCGGGAGAGGTTTCTGGGGTAGGAGAACAATAGTCCCACTTGACAAAGGGAAGACCAGTGCTGGCAAAGAGCATCGAGCATCCCAGGCTGGGCCAGATAACATGGGGCTTTGAGGGATAAGAGAAGGAATTTGAGCCAGGTTGGGTGGCTCAGCCTGTAATCCCGTGCCTTTGGGAGGCTGAGGTGAGTGGATTGCTTGAGCCCGCGGGTTCGAGACCCGCCTGGGCAACTTGGCGAGACCTCATCTCTACAATAAATCAAAAATTAGCCGGGCATGGTAGCACGCACCTGTAGTTCCAGCTACTTGGAAGGCTGAGGCGGAAGGATCGCCGGAACCCAGCAGGGCAAGGCTGCGGTGGCCAGGAGCGGCCACTGCACTCTAGTCTGGGCGACAGAGTGAGACTCTAATTCAAAAAAAAAAGAGAGAAGGAATTCAGATTTTAATCTAATGGAATAGAAAACATTAAGGATGAGTCAAGCTGGGCACAGTGGCTCATGCCTGTAATCCCAGCATTTTGGGAGGCAGAGGTAAGAGGATTGCGAATCCAGGGTTTGAGATCAGCCTGGGCAACTTGGCAAGACCTTGTCTCTACAATAAATCATTAGTCAGCACGGTGGCCTACGCCTGCAGGTCCAGCTACTTGGAAGGCTGAGGCGGAAGGCTCGCCTGAGTACCGCAGGTTGAGGCTGTGGTAGCTGTGAGCATGCCACTGCACTCCAGCCTGGGTGACAGTGAGATTTCGACTCCAAAAAAAAAAAAAAGTGCAAGTCAGCCAGATTTAAGCGTAGCTGCATGTAACAGATAACCTCAAAACAACTGGCTTTAATCAGTTGGAGGCTGCCGGGCATGGTGGCTCATGCCTATAATCCCAGCACTTTGAGAGGCCAAGGTGAGAGGATTGCCTGAGCCTATGGGTTCGAGACCAGCCCTGGCAATTGAATAAAAAAATTAGCCGGGCATGGTGGCGCATGCCTGTAGTTCCAGTTGCTTGGAAAGCTGAGGTGGAAGAATTACCAGAGCCTAGCAAATCGAGGCTGCGGTGGCCAGGAGCGTGCTACTTCCCTCCAGCCTGGGTGACAGAGTGAAACTCAAAAAAAAAAAAAGTTGAAAGCGATTTCTCTTTCAAGAGAAGGTCCAAGGCTGGGTGCGGTGGCTCATACCTATAATCCCAGCACTTTGGGAGGCTGAGGTAAGAGGATTGCCTGAGCCCATGGGTTTGAGACCATCCTGGCAACTTGATGAGACCCCATCTCTACAATAAATCAAAAAATTAGTCAGGCATGGTGGTGTGTGCCTGTAGTTCCAGCTACTTGGAAGGCTGAGACGGAAGGATCGCCTGAGCCCAGCAGGTCGAGGCTGTGGTGGCCAGGATCATGCCACTGCCCTCCAACCTGGGTGACAGAGGGAGACTCGTACTCAAAAAAAAAAGAGACGGTCCAATGTTGGCATGGCAGCTACTTAGATATCAGGCTCCAAGATCTATTTGTCTCTCTATCTCCTTAGCCAATGATTTCCATTCTTAAGGTCACTTTTTGGTCCAACATAGCTGCTGCAGCTCCAGCCATCATGCCTGAATTCCAGGAAGGACAAAGGAGATGGACTCCCTAGCTGAATCAAGTTCCTGAATGATGCCTCCTCAGAATCTCCATACATCTCATTGGCTAGAAAATAGATATCGGGGGATAGAATTCTGCCCAGTGGGGTTGAAGCTAAGGTAGGAGAGGATGTGATTTCTGTTTTAATAGAGTCATTCTAGCTGCTCTGTGGAAAATGGACTGTACTGGAGTAAGAGTGGAAAGAATATCAAAGCAGAAGTCCGGGACTTGGTTTCTAGTCCTGATGTGATACAAATGTATAACCACGTGACCTTGAATAAGCCTCTCCCCTCTTTCCTTCCTTAAACTGGGTTGGATTCAACAAGCACTCAGTTCCCTTCCCGCTAGGAAACTCACGTGCCAGAGGTGGTTGCCTGAGGGCCCACTGTTCTCTGGAGGGCTTAGTAGGGCTGATCTGGGTCCTGGAGAGCCCTGCCAAGACACCCGCCTGCACTCCTTGGTGTCCAGAAGTGTGGAGGGAGGATTTCAGATATCAACCTGCCTCTGGTTGACCCCAGCATCTCCAGTTCCCAGGTTGCTTCTGGGTGGTTCTTCTGTCCTCTCTCTCACTGACCTCACATCTCTGAAAGGCACTGGACTTCAGGCCTGGGAGCCCCAGTTCTAGAAGGAGGTAGAAGGCCCAGTGGACTATATGTCATAAGAAATTCTTCTCAGCCTGGCCAACATAATGAAACCCCATTTCTGGAAAATTTTTAAAAAATATATAGCTCAAAATGGTAGCACCTGCCTGTGGTCTTAGCTCCTAGGGAGGTTGAGGTAGGAGGATCACCTGAGCCCAGGAGGTTGAGGCTGCAGTTCGGCCTGGGCAACAAAGTGAGACCTTGTCTAAGAAGGAGAGGAAGGAAGGAGGGAAGGAAGGAAGGAAGGAAAAAAGGAAGGAAGGAATTCTCTTGTTTGCCCTCTCCCCACTGGTCCTCCTCTGTCCCTGCCCTCTGTCTGTCTCTGTGCCGGCCCCTCCTCTGCCACATCCAGCTCGCCCCTGCCTCCCACACAGACTCATGATAGCCCCACACTATGTCAGGGCCAGGCTTAGTGAGTGCAAGGAGCTCAGACAGACCCGTTCTTGGTCCCTGCCCTCAAGGGCCTTCCAGTGTGGAGGGAGAGACCACCAGCCAAACAGTCACCTGCCCTGCAACTCGCTTTATCTGCATTTACTGTTTTTTTTTTTTTTTGAATCATAGTCTCATTCTATCGCCTAGGCTGGAGTGCAATGGCAAGCTCAGGCCACTGCAGCCTCAACCTGCTGGGCTCAGACAATCTTTCTACCTCAGCCTTCCAAGTGGTTGGAACTACAGGCGTGCACCACCCTGCCTGGCTAATTTTTTGATTAATTGTAGAGATGAGGTCTCGCCAAGTTGCCCAGGCTGGTCTTGAACTCCTGGACTCAGGCAATTCTTTCACCTCCACCTCCCAAAGTGAGAGAATCTTATGGAGAGATCTTATCTCTACAATAAATCAAGAAAAATTAGATGGGCATGGTGGAGTGTTCCTGTAGTTTCAGCTACCTGGAAGGCCGAGGTGGAAGGATCATCTGAGCCCAGCAGGTCGAGGCTGCAGTGACCGTGAGCATGCTGCTGCACTCCAGTCTGGGCGACAAGAGTGAGACTCCAACTCAAAAAAAAAAAAAAAAGTAAATGTAAGTCTCTCTGGCTATCCTCTCCCTAGAGGCTACCACAATTCAGGGTTTCTCAGTACGCATGGCTGACCCTGGTCTCTGCTGCTAGTGTTTTCTCTCTCTCTCTTTCTCTCTCTCTAACTCTGTGTATGGGCTTAACTAGGTCTCAGTCCCTTTAGCTTTGTTTCTTTCTGTTTCTCTGTGTCTCTTTCTTTGCCCTTGCTCAATATCTCTATGTCTCTTTCCCTTTCTACCTCTGACTCTGCCTCTGCTTCTCTCTCTCTCTCTTCATCTCTGGTTCATTCTTTTCCTACCTCTCTTATCAGAATACAGCTTTTTAATAGTTAGGAACACTGACTGCCACACAAACAAAAAATGAACATGTGTCTTTGATTCACTTAACCCATTAACAAGGGACTAAGCAGGCCAGGAAAGCTGGTTCAAAGAGAATTCAAGGGGAGATTATGTATCTAGAGACACTGAAAGAATGCTGGGAAAAGACTGTTGGGTCATTTCCAAAACTGGTTAATGCCCTACAAGGCAATACCACTATAAGCTCTGGGCTTCTTTTTTTAATGGACAGAAATCTGTGAGAAACTTCAAAGTCAGATCCCTAATCAACAGTAAACAGTGAGCTGAATAAAGAAGCATCCCCTAGAGAAGAGGATTCTTGGACGGGTTATCAGACCAGGCCCCAGGCCAGCACTGAGAGGACACACAGTTGCCCATTGTCTTGCTGCAAAGTTTCAGGAGCATTTTCTTCACCTTCCTTTCTCTGTGTCTGTCTTGTCCTCTCTGTCTCCTCACCTCTGTCTCTTTCTGTCTCCCTCTTGATCCCTAAGTGTCTGTCTCTCCCTCCCCCTGCCCAATTCTCTCTTTCTTCCTCTTACACTGTCTCTTTCTGGGTCTTGATTGAACAAGTTTATTTTAATTGCCTTTCCATGGGCCAGGGTCTGTACCAGGCATGTTGGGGAGAGGACAAAATCCGACATGTCCCTGCCACTCTGTCCGCTTTGCTCTGCAGAACTGGAAGGAAATCAGATGGAAACCCTGAGTGCTTGGAGGAGAAAAGCTGAGGGTATGGGACGTGGCAGGGAAGGGAGGGCGGCAGACTGCAGTGGCTGCAGCGGCTCCGGCTTCAGCTGGCTGGGCGGAGATGATTTCACACCACAAAAATGTCTGAATCAGGAGAATAACCTAACTTGGGTTGGCCTGGGAAGCCACCAGTTCAGTGGGGGAGGGAGGGCCTGGACAGCTCAGTGTGGAGCCAGATGGGGTGGCTGTCATGACCCTTCGGGCTCCCTCACTGTTCTGGCATCTCAGGAAAGAAACAATCCTCCTCCCATGTTGTGAGTGGAGGCAGGTTGAGGGCAGAGGCCAGTCTCTGGAGAGATGGCAAGATAACCTCGGCCCTGAGGAATCCCAGGCAAACTCCAGGAGCCAGCAAGAAACCAAGGGAGGAAGAGCAAAGGAGCCAGGGAGAGAGAGGAGGAAAACACAAAATGTCAAGGCGGAACGCCTTTCAGTGACACGGCATAGTGCTTTTCAGGCATTTTATGAGCTGCAGAGTCCTTGTTCACAATTAAAATAGCCAAGTGACAGCTGCTTGTGGGACTGCTTGGGGGGACCCGTGCACTATCTTATGCCCATCACCTGCTCTCTAGAAGCCAGGGCCAAACCCAGTAGCTTTATTGTGCAGATGAGCAGAATGAGGCCAGAGCAGGAGAAGGATTTCCCCACAATATTGACTGATTGGGCAAGGAACCCAAGTCTCTGGACTCCTTGTCCAGTGCTCTTTTAAAAAGAGTTAGGAGCCAGTGTGCGGTGGCTTATGCCTATGATCCCAGCACTTTGGGAGGCAGAGGAGAGAGGATTGCCTGAAATGTTCAAGACCAGCCTGGGCAGCTTGGCAAAACCTTGTCTCTACAGTAAATTTTTTTAAAAAGTAGCCAGGCGTGGTGGCATGTGCCTGTAGTTCCAGCTACTTGGAAGGCAGAGGTGGAAGGATCACCTGAGCCCAGCAGATCGAGGCTGCGGTGGCCGTGAGCGTGCCCATGCACTCCAGCCTGCACGACAGAGACTCTGACTAAAAAAAAAGAATTAGGAGCACAGAAAGGAGTCCAAGCAAAAAGGAAGGAGAGAAGAGAGATGAAGAAGAGGAGAAGAGCTTTTCAAAGTTTTCAAAACCGGGCGTCTGTATGTCAGCCTTCCTCCTCAAAGAACACGAAAAAGAGGCACTCAGTTCCCCAAAAGAAAGGTGAGTCCAACCTCGGGTAAATGTACCAAAACAGCGGCCCCAGGTGGGTTTTGTGGAGAAGAGGAAACATTTTAAACATTTTGAAAGGGGCCGAAAAGATCCGACAGCCTCAGCGTGGGGCACATGCGTTCCCAACAGGCACAGGCCCACTACGCCTAGGGCATTGTCTCAGAGATGGTTCATGCCTCTGTCACCTGCCTGCACCCAGGGTTGCTGACTCTGCCTTTGCATCTTGGCATAGGGCCTTTGGGAAATATCTGGAGCCCTCCCTCTTGCTTCTGGGAGGAAGTGGGGATGGCCACTGCCTGCCTGGAGTGCTCAGGCTGCCGGTCCTAGGAAATGCTTGACTCCAGGAAGCACCCAGGCCCCACCACACACACACACACACACACACACACTGCCCAGAATAGTCTGTGATAATCTGTGTCTCTGGACAGACTACCCCCCCAACCCCCGCCCACCTCGCCTCGAGGCTCATTTTCTTCACCTGAGAGCCAGAGGGCTGAAAAGAAATCCATGCATCTCAACATTTTTTGTCTTAAGTACTGAAACCATTTTTAGAAATGAAATCTTACTCAAAAGTCCATGATGGCAAACGGACCCAAGCAGTTCTCTCTGGGACGAAGCCCACAGGAGCTAGACCTGGCTCCTTGACCTTCCTTGTGCCTCCGAGGGCTCCTGCCTGGGACTCTTAGAGTTTCACTGAGCAGCTGGAAAGCCACTGACATGAGAATCTCAAAGAACATGACAAGACACTCCTGTCCGAGGAAAGGGACAGGAGTGAGGAGAGAGATGACGGGACAGTGCAGGGTCAGCCTCAGAAGATGACAGAGGCCTGCTTTGTCCCTGGTGATCAAAAAGAAAGGACACTTGGCTTAGGGAAGGGGAGAGGGGCTGAGGTCAGTCCAGATGGCCCTTCCTGTCATCCACCCCAGCCCGGAGCCCCAGAAGACGGAGCCCTGGGCTTGGCTGAGTCACGGCACAAGCTGCCACGTCTCTGACTGGCGGCCGTCATTACTCCTGGCCTCAGGCAGCCGACACTGAAAAGAGGTTTAGTTTGCGGCCACATCAGGGACTGTGTAAGGCTGCCACGCTGTCAGGGTTGGGTCGTTGGGCTTCTCCCTCCTTCAGAAAAGACTTGCCGGCCTGTGAGGTTTTAGGAGAAAATTGGTGCCTGCGTGGGAGTGTTCCCTGGACCCGGCCCAGTAGCGACAAGATTACAGACCCGGGACTGCGGGAGCCAGAGCCAATCCACAGCTGAGCTCTTTCCACCCTGCACAGGCTGGGGGGAGGCCCTGCACCCTCAAGGTCACAGATATGCAGTCCCAAGACAGGCCAGCGGGCTATGAAACCAATGCTACACATCTTTAACACTCAGAGATGCCTCATTCACAGCACAACAGGAGGCATTTTCTCAGTGTGATTAATAGAAAGAGTGATAAGGCAATGATTTAATTAGCTTGGGTCAAGTTCCAGCTCTGTTGTTTACTGGTCTGGTGACCCAGGACAGGCCACGTCACCTCCCTGAACTTTCATTTATTCTTCAAGCAAGGGTGTTGAATCACATTAATACTATTTCCCAAGGAGGGAACACAGTTCTGGGGAAGGTATTCAGAATTTTTTTTTTTTTTTTTTTTGAGTTGGAGTCTCACTCTGTCGCCCAGACTGGAGTGCAGTGGCCGCTCCTGGCCACCGCAGCATTGACCTGCTGGGCTCCGGCAATCCTTCCGCCTCAGCCTTCCAAGTAGCCGGAATTACAGGCATGTGCTACCACGCCTGGCTGATTTTTTTATTTATTGTAGAGATGAGGTCTCGCTGCCCAGGCGGGTCTCGAACCTGTGGGCTCAGGCAATCCACTCACCTCAGCCTCCCAAAGGCGTGGGATTACAGGCTGAGCCACCAAGCCTGGCGCCCAGAATTTTTTTTTTTTTTTAATTTATGAAGAAAAAGAAAGAAAAAAGAAAATGTATGAAAAAGAGGGTTCTGGGGTAGCTTAAGTAAAGTTCAAAAGGCTTCTTTTCTGCCGACCTTTTCAGAGCCTTTAATGTTTCAGCATGTCTCTGTAATATCCATGAGGAGTGTGATGAATGCTGCATTTCCCAGGGTCCCCCTTTGAACCCTGAATCCCCCTTCTTTCTGGTATATTACTGAACTAATGCTTTGTAGAACAGACTTTGGGAAACGTTGAATTAGACAATGCAATCATTAAGATGGCTAACACTTATGAAGTGCCTCAGATATGCCACAGGGAATGGAGTGCATTACATACATGACAATTTTTAATCCTCACGAGGACCTTACAAGCACTTTATACTTGAAGAAACTGAGACTGGAGGCTAAATAACAGGCTTCAAGTTTTCTAGAGTTAAATAACTTGCCCCAGGACTCAAGGGCAGAGATCTGATTCCAAGGCTGAGTCTTTGACTCTCTAAAACCATTGTTCACTTGAATCCTACATTGACCTTCTACCCAGGTAGGTGAAATATTATTATCATGCTCATTTTACAGATAAGGAAACCCAGGCTTGGAGAGAAAATGTGAGCTGCTCACAGACAGAGTATAGGCAGAGTCTCAGGGCACGGGTCCCACTAAGGGAAGGACCCAATCCGAACTCAGATGAACACTTCTCCCTAGGCAATGCTATGGTTTGAATGTGCTCCCTAAGGGGGTGGTGGCTCACATCTGTAATCCCAGAATTTGGGGAGGTTGAGGCTGCACGATTGCATGAAGCCGGGAGTTTGAGATCAGCCTGGACAAGCTAGTGAGAACTCACCTCTAAAAAAAATTAAAAATAAAAAAAAGATGGTGGTGTCTCTCAAAAAGCATGTGTTAAAAAAGGCAATCCCCAATGCAACAGTGCCAGGAATTGGAGCCTAATGAAAGGTATTTAGGTCACCAAGCCTCTACCCTCATGAATGGATTGATGTCTACAAAGAGCTTGAAGCTAAATTCAATCTCTCTCATTCTCTCGTTCTCTGGATCTTGCTCTCTCTATCCCGCTCTGCCCTTCTGCCATGGGATACCACAGCACGAAGGCCTTTGCCAGACACGGCTCCTCGATCTGGGACTTCCCAGCCTCCAGAACCAAGTTCTGTTCATTACACAGAATACCCAGTCCCAGGTATTCTGTTATGGCAACACAAAACAGACCAAGACAGGTGTGTTTCTGTCAGAGGGAGAAGGTGCAGCTGACAGTGTTAACCCTTTGTCACCTGCACGGAGAGGGAGGGTCTGTGAGAAGGAGGAGCTTGGCAAATGCTCACAGGAGTGGGTGCAGTGGAGATAGTCATGGATGAGTGTTGAGGGTTTAGGGGTTTTCATCTCAGCTCCCCCTCCCCATGGGCCAGCTGTGTGATCTTGGGCCAGTCCCTTTGTCTGCTCAAGCCTGGAACGTGCATAGTGAATCCCAACTTTTTTACTCAGTAGTAGACTAAATGTGCCACACAGTGGGATCTGGGACAGGCCTGTGCGGGCTGAGAAGAGCTGGGGGAAGCCTTTAGAGTCTCGTGGGCGAGTCATGAGCAGGGAGGTGCTGAAGTCAGACTGCATCCTTCTCTCTGTCCGACCTTGCCCTGGTCAGTGGCCACCCCGCCCAGGGGACCCAGGGCCAGATGACAATGGGATCTTTGTACCCTCCAGCCAATGGGAGGGCCTGCTGGGAGAAAGATACAGAGCAAGGCAGCAAGCTGAGCCTGTCTCCAGTGAGCTTGAGCCTGCTCCGCTTGGCAGCGTTGACTTTGAGCCAGACAGACAAAGGGTGCATTTGAGAGTTTTGATACATAATCCTCAGCTCAAGGGGGTCAGCCTGCCCAGTCCCTGCCTCAGGGACTGAGGATTTGGAACAGCCCAGAGCTGGCCTCAGCACGGGCATGACATTGGGAGACCAAGGCCCCCGGCCTGGCTGTCCACACTGTAACGTTGGTTGTATAATCCTGTCTCCCCAGCTGTACAAAGAGAGTATGGAATGGCACAGGGTCAAAGCGCCCTATCAGCTCTAAGCTTGGAAGAATAGGAAGGATCCAATCTGAGTTTTAAGAATGGGTGGGTTTGGGGCTGGTTGGGGAAGGGAGGTAGCCTTGACTAGGAAGGCAGAAAGGGGAGAGGTGTACTGGGGAAACCATGGAGGCCAGACATGGTAGCTCATGCCCGTAGTCCCAGTGCTTTGGGAGGCTGAAGTGGGAGGATCACTTGAGCCCAGGAGTTGGAGACCAGCCTGGGCAACATAGTGAGACCTTGTCTCTACAAAACAATTTTAAAAAGTTAGCCCGGCATGGTGGTACATGTCTGTAGTCCCAGTTACTCAGGAGGCTGAGGCAGAAGGATCTTCCGAGCCCAGGAGGCTGAGACTGTGGTGAGTCGTGATCCTGCCACTACACTCCAGACTGGGCAACACAGTGAGACCCAACTCAAAACAAAATAAAACAACGACAACAAACCAGCCAAGCATGTTGGCATATGCGTGTAGTCCCAGATACATAGAAGACCAAGATGGAAGGATCTCTTGAGCCCAGAAGTTCGAGGCTGTGGTGAGCTATGATTGTGTCACTGCACTCCAGCCTCAGTGACAGAGTGAGACCCTATCACAAAGAAAAATAAAATAAAATAAAGGAAAGAAAAGCCAGGGGAGGGGATCTGTGTGTATTCCTGGCTTCACCACTGGGGGACCTGAACAAGTCAGTTCTTTGAACTTTCATTTCCTTGTCTTTGAAATGGGAATAGTCATCGTACCTGCTTGTGATAGACAAAGTAACATCCCTCCAAGGATGTCCATGTCCTATTCCCCAGAACCTGTACATAGGCAACTGTATAGGGCCAGGAGGGCTTTGCAGAGCAACTGAAGGATTTTGAGATGGGAAGATTAGCCTAGATTACCCAGGTGGGCCCAATCACAAGGGTCCTTACAAGATGGCGGCCAGAGGGTCAAAGCCCGAAAAAGATGTGAAGGCAAAAGGGGGATTGGAGTGACTGCTTAGAAGACAGAGGGAGAGACCATGAACCAAAAACGAGGGTGAGCTCGGGAACTGAAAAAGGCAGGAAAGCCGATTCTTCCTCAATCCTCCAAGAGGAACACAGTCCTGTGACACCTGGATTTTAGGACTTCCCACCCCCAGAAGTGTAAGATAATAAAAGTGTGTTTGAAAGTCATCAAGTGTATGGCAATTTACTATGTAATGATAGGAAACAAGTGTCCTACCTAAGTGTTGTCGTGAAGGTTAAATGAGGTCATGCACAGTGAGTATTCTGCCCAGTGTCTACGCCGTCATATTGAATATGATCGTCTCTCCTCCCAGCTCAGTCATCATTGCTCCAGGGGATCCTGGTCCCCCACAGGCCCTCAAGTTTCCACATGTAAGATCGGTAAAGGTTTTTTTTTTTTTTTTAATCTGAAAGGCCCACTCAGGAGCCTAGAGAACTGAACCCTGGGACCCTAATGCTGTTTTTGATGCACAGCCTCAGGGAATGTTTTTTGGCTCTGCTCTTATTCATGTAACTTTCTTTTCTTCTTTTTTTTTTTGAGTTGGAGTCTCACTCTGTCACCTGGGCTGGAGTGCAGTGGTACGCTCACAGCCACCGCAGACTTGACCTGCGGGACTCAGGCAATCCTTCCACCTCAGCCTTCCAAGTAGCTGGAACCACAGGGTTGCACCACCATGCCCGGCTAATTTTTTTTATTTATAAAAACGAAGTCTAGCCGGGTTCGGTGGCTCAGCCTGTAATCCTGCGCCTTTGGGAGACTGAGGTGAGTAGATTGTCTGAGCCCG
>NW_007079828.1:108692-110806 GCF_000164805.1 Carlito syrichta | reverse complement strand
AGGCTGTGGCGGAAGGATCGCCGGAGCCCAGCAGGTCGAGGCTGCGGTGGCCGGGAGTGGTCACTGCACTACTCCAGTCTGGGTGATAGAGTGAGACTCCAACTCAAAAAAATAAAATAAATAAAAGAAAGAAAAAGTCTGACCAAGTTGCCCAGGCTGGTCTCGAACCCCTGAGTTCAGGCAATCCCCTCACTTCGGCCTCCCAAAGTGCTGGGATTATAGGTGTGAGCCACCGTGCCCGGTTACTTAACTTTCTCTGGGGTTCTTTCCTCCTTGCCAGAAGCCAAGTCAGCAGAACTACTCTGATCTATTTTTGTAGTTCATGCCTCTTGCTCCAGGTTCAGGTATTCCTGTCCCTATGTGGAAATACTGGTTGCCTGTCCAGCTTCCAGAGATGAGCTCATCAGGGGATCTAGGTGGCAGAGGCTTGAAGGAAAAGGTGGTTCGTGGCAGGACTGAGAATCTGGCTGTGAGCCGGGGGTCAGGAGTCCTGGTTTTGGGTCCCAGCTCCACTGGATGATTGAAGCCTCAGTTTCCCCATAGCTACACTACAGGTTCTAATCCTTGCCTGACTCCTTCAGAGTACTGCTCTGTCATTCGCAGAGATAGTCGATGAGGAAGCACTTTGGAATGGCTGAAAGGGTGTACCAAAAAGGCAGGAGTGAAGAAGAGGAAGAGGAAGGAGAAAAGAAAGAGAAAGGACAGGAGGAGTAGGCAGTCTCCCTCGGTAGGTAATTCCTGCCTCACTTTCCATTACTGGAGAAAGTCAGTCAGGTGTGGTGGCTCACACCTGTAATCCCAGCACTTTGAGAGGCTGAGGCAGAAGGATTGCTTGAGCTCAGGAGTTGGAGACCAGCCTGGGCAACATAGCGAGACCCATGTCTACAAATAAATTTTAAAAATTAGCTGGGCATAGTGGTGTGCACCTGTAGTCCCAGCTACTTGGGAAGGTGAAGGTGAATGATTGCTTGAGCCCAGGAGTTGGAGGCTGCAGTGAGCTATGGTGGCAAAGTAGGACCCTGATGAAAGAAAGAAAGAAAGAAAGAAAGAAAGAAAGAAAGAAAGAAAGAAAGAAAGAAAGAAAGAAAGAAAGAAAAGAAGGAAGGAAGGAAGAAGGAAAGAAAGAGAAAGGAAGGAAGGAAGGGTAAAAGAAAAAAGCAAACGCCAAGCTTTCCCCAGGATCTTGGAGTGTATTCCCTCTCCCCTTGCCTGAAATACTCTCCTTCTACACCCTTTCACAGACACATCCTTCAAGTCTGACGACCCTGTCTAAAGCAGCCCCCACTGCTTTCTCATTTCTTTTTTTGTTTTTATTTTTTGAGTCAGAGTCTCACATTGTCACCCAGGCTGGAGTGCAGTGGACCGATCACAGCTCACAGCAGCCTCGACCTTCTGGGTTCAGGTGATCCTTCTGCCTCAACCTCCCAAGTAGCTGGGATTATAGGCATGTGCCCCCATGCCTGGATAATTTTTTTTTTTTTTTGGTAGAAATGAGGTTTTGCTATGTTGCCCAGGCTGATCTTGAACGCCTGGGCTCAAGCAATCCTTCCCTCTCAGCCTCCTAAAGCGTTGGGATTACAGGTGTGAGCTGCCGTGCCTGGCCAGCTTTCTCATTTCATCCATAGAGCTGATGGGGTTCATGGCCTGCCTCCACCCATCAGAGCGTAAGGAGAGCTTGAAGGCAGAGTCCTGTCTGGCCCACTTATTGCCACGGGCCTAGAGCCTGATGTGAGACACAATAAAGACTAGCGAGGGAGGAAGGGAGGTAGGTAGCGGATGTTCTGGGAGTGCAGGGAGCCCGGAGGGTGGACCTGTGTGGGCATTCCCCAGGCAAGAGGCCAACACAGTGCCCTTGAGGTCTGAGGTGGTGGCTGGGGAGGGGGCAGGAGGAGGGTGAAGTGAGCAGGACCTAGAAAAACACAACTAGAACGTGACTAGAGGGGGAGCCAGGCAGGCAGCAGGGACCGCAGGACCTTGGCTCCTCACTCCACAAGATGAAAAGCTGATCCAGAAAGATGCGGGATCACCTAGGCCATTCTCAGGTGCCTGGGGGCCACCCTGAGCCCAGATCCCTTGGAAAAGGAAAACTCGGTACGGTTTCTATCTGTCTAGCA